>NC_048903.1:15449354-15558324 GCF_011077185.1 Oxyura jamaicensis | reverse complement strand
AAGGAAAGGAAAGGAAAGGAAAGGAAAGGAAAGGAAAGGAAAGGAAAAGAAAGGAAAAGAAGAAAGGAAAAGAAAAGAGAAAAGAGAAAAAATAAAAGAAAAGAAAATAGAAAAGAAAAGAAAAAAAAGAACAGAAAAAAGAAAAAAGAAAGGAAAAGAAAAGAAAAGAGAAAAGAGAAAAAAAGAAAAAAAATAAGAAAAGGAAAGAAAAGAGAAAAAAAGAAAAGAAAAGAAAAAAGAAAAGAAAATAAAAGAAAAGAAAGTGGAACAGAAGATGACAAAAATTGTGTCTCTCTCAAGGGTGGCAGACTTCTTGTGGCTAGCAGGAAAAGGCAACCGCGCTCATTTCTTGCTCTAGTTGGTAGGGTTTAAAATTTTAGCAAAGGGTTATTGCAACGATGAGCCAGTTCAGTCCAAATTGCTGTAACACCAGCAAAGAGCAGTTTACCTGTTTGGAAGAGAAGGGCTCATCAGTACTGTAAAGTTTACATACAGTCAGTCTCAGGATCTCTTTCCCCTCAACTGCTGGAACACTAAACCCTCAGCTGCCTCTTACCACACTGCTCGGAGAAGAGAAAATATTACGAATGAATGTTTCTAAATCCCTCATTCAGTGTGCTGAGGGCCAGAGCCTGAAGTAAGACTCCTGATAAATATGGGGATCCAAATCTGGCCCTGTGAGAGCTATCATCTATTACACTCCAGCTAAGAAGCGAGCTGATGTTAAGATCTTACTGCTCATTGCAAAGCTTATTTTGTTACATCAGCAGGCCACAAGGTTCAATAAACTATGTGGCCTTTATCTGTTCCATATGTACTGGCTGCCTCCTGTAGTTCGTATGTATTTATACTGTATATGTGCTTTAACAAGGGAATCCGATGCCTTTAGACAGTAGAAATGCAAATTAATTCTTCAGTCTGTAAAACCCAGTTTAAATTAGATTCTGCGTCACAAAGTAATGCCAGTAGTTGCAGTTTTTGTTTTCCAGATACAGGCTTCCAGAGGGGCTTGTTCCTCGGGGGATTTTATAGGCATTGAAATTTGATGGATTAATTGTTAATAAAAGTTAGATTGGGTAAGTGAACACAAACAGCATAGTGAGTTCAGTGTTTACATTGGCTCCCAAACATTTTTAAAGGGCGGTTTTGAACTGAGATGCCGGACAGATTTTTTTTAGTTTTGCACCTAGAAAATGATTTAACTGCGGAACAATCCATGCCATCAAAGCCAGAGTTTTCTTTTTCTTTTCTTTCTTTTTCTTTTTTTTAATCTTTATCGTTTTACCACTATCTCCTGTCAGGATCTTACTGTACAATAGTGACCTCTGATGTAAAGGAATCAGGAGTGCCACTCGCAAACCCGACTGCACAGCCTTGCCGAGCAATTATAAGCCTATTCATCAGCAGCCAAACAGCTTAGAAAGGGAGGGATGTGTGTGCATGTGCGCACAGACACACGTACACACACAGACAACTGGAAATCTGTTGATAAAATTGAAGAGCACAAGAATGAAGGATCTGGAGCTGTTAATTTTTATAACCGATACAGATACTAATATTTTATGAGGTTTAGAACTATCAATATAAAAAAAGTAATATATAGCCTTGCCCTTTTTGTTTTAATACAAAGATAAAAGTATCGCTTGAATAGAGCAGCATTGTGGTTAACAGACCTCTTTATGGACAGACTTATCATTCTGCTTCCTTTTGTTAATATTTATAAAAACAGAACGATGTTTTTGCCTGATCCTAGACAAAATGCACAAGTTGGTTTCTTTAAAGAGGCACCTCCCCTGCTCACTTATCTCAAGGCATATTTCAGTTAAGTAGCAGGGATGGGTTGACACTAGCTAGCTTTTGTGTGTTGTGCTCTGGGGAACAGCTCCCTTTTAATGCAGACTCTGAGCTTACACAGGGCATTTGGATGAGAGATTCCCACTGCAGAATTAACGTGACGGCGAACGTCCAACCTCTGCAGAAGTGCTGTCATGTGAAGAGTGTCTCCTTTGAGCGCTCTCCATCGTTTGTTCAGAAGGTTACAGCTGCACCAGAGGGCTCACCGGTGGGCTAGTTGGGTTTGCAGAGGCCACAAGGTAGTCCTTGAGGTCAGGGAAACAAATTGCAATAGGATGGAACAGAAACTGGGGAGAATCCGGGCTCCAGGCCATGGGAGAAGTCTACGTTCATGACCCTTTACTGTAAATAATATTACACCTTTAGGAATAATAACAGAAACATTTATTTCCAGCTTACTCAACAGAAGATGCCAAAGATGTACTTTGAAGAAACAGAGCATTTGAAGAAATGTGATATTGTATTGGATACAGCTTTAAGAAATATGTTAATGTAAAAAGAGTCTCAGTGAGATGAAGTGTCTTTTCATGTGTAGAGCAAGGGTGATCTCAGAGGCAGGACCTTCAGGTGATCCACCCTCAGCTCTTACCAGCCACAACAGATAGATCAGATTTGTGGTAAATGCTAGTAGTTGTGATTTTGTAGCAATATGCTAGTGATTACCACAAATATATAGGGAGCAAGAGGATATGATACAACCTAAGCTCTAAATTATCCTTGTGTGAGCTTATTCTTTACATTTTCTTAAAAGGTTTTATGAAAACTGTTAAAAGCCCCAGGGAATATCTATCTATCTATTTATATATCTATTAATCTATTTATCTATCTCTATATAAATTATGGAACAATTATGCCTTTTAAAACAACCCTCAATAGAGTAATCCCTGTTTCCCAGCTTCTCGAAAAGGAAAGCTGGAGTTTTCCAGAGTCATTGCAATCCCAATGTAAACATTCTGAAAAACACACGTGTTTAGGAAGTACTTTGATGATATGTGAGGTTCAGTGGATTCTTCAATATATTGAAAGAAAGATGTGTATGCTTTGTAACCTGAGCCCTGGCTGGGCATCAAGCTTCCCATAAGGTATTCTGCCGAGCTGCAGCCAAGAGACCTGATACCAATAATGGTCCAAGAATTCAAGGTGTTCGTTAATATTCAGCTATAATGAATGCAGCATGTGTTTTTGAATAAACTACATGCTTGAGTGAGAACCTCTCATTCAAGAAGCTGAGGTGCATAGTATAGTGATTAGACTTGGCAAAAAGCACTTGTTTTTTATGGATGACACCAGCCAGCTAATAGTAATTGCTAGCAGCGCATGTCCTGTAGCGTCACTCGCAGAAGCAAGAGGCTGAGCTGTTTGGTTGTCCTAAACCATTCGACACTGGTAGATCCCAAGGGAGTGCTGTGACTGCGAAGTCCCTGCTGGTTGGCACAAATCTGCTTTGCATTAGAGAACAGTTGTTTCAAGCTTGATATATGTTCAGCTGAATGCTCAGCCCTTTTCATTCTGGTTGATTTGTTAAAATTTTGCTCACTTCCAGTAAACTAAAAATGGCTCTGCTTTCTAGAAACCATTTGTCTGAGCTTCTAAGGAGAATCTGTTTCAGTGACACCAAATCAGTCCAGTAACCCACACTAGCAGTGCAAAACTTTGAATTTATTATGGAAGAAGTAAAAAACAGAGCCCAAGCATTTAGCCTTGTGATACCAAAAAAACTTCACCAACCCCCAAAGAGGTCTTCGCTCTTCAAAGCAAGCAGGATCTGTCCCCCACAGGTCCATTAGGTCCAGCCTGTGGTGTGTACCACCAATGGTGAACATGCAAGGGAGGTATTAACATCCTGATATGTTCAGGTTTGGGGCCAAAACATCTTTTCAGTTGCATAATGGGGTATTAGGGTGGAGGCTCTCATTTCCATATTGTTCAGATGATCTTCTTTATACAGGGAAGTGAGATGTTCTAATGCCCTTATCTTACCTTACATAACTCCAGATGTTAATCATCAAAAAAATGATCCATCCCTTTTTAATATAAGGGAATGAAATGATAAGGCCTGAATTAATTTTCCAGTTTTCTCTTGATAAACCTTAACTCTGAGATGCCAAAGGAGGTGGATTCAGTAGACTTCTCAGTAACCTGCAGCTGTAATTACGTCACCCTAAGTGTTCTCTTTTTTTCTTTAAAAAGCATGTTTGCATTGACTTTAGAATGGAAATTCTTAAAGGGTTAATTGGAAGAAGGTATTTGCTGTTCTTTTAGGGGGAGGAAGGTAATAGTTTAAGAAATAGCAATCTGGAAGAAGAATCAAAGGGTATTTATAGCATGTAGCAATAGTTTAATGAGTTTTCATCATTTCCACTTCTAGTCAACCAACCTCACGAGCCACCAATACTCTAAAAAGTGGTTTAAAGTGATTATTCACTTTGGTACTATTCCTCATTACGAGTAGAGCAAATGCTTCTGAAACCAGTGTGGAGGGGGGTTTCAAAGTGAAACCATTTTTTTAGAAGTATGACTGCATATCTCTATAAAGTTGCTTATGGTTCCACTTTCCACACCCTATAAATAATAATAATGGTTGAAAATAACAAAAGCTTCCCACTCAGACCAATTTACTGCAATTTTCCTTTCACCATCTTATTCAGTTTCTTTAATCTTTAAGCTATCTCCGAATTGCCGCTGTATTTCAGACACATGTATGCAGATAATGAGCTTAGATGCAGATATTACACAAGATCAGGTTTATCAGATATAGGCATTTTTAATTCATCGGTCCTTTACCATTCCATTTTGGATTCCCACTTTCTAATAACGGTAGAAAATTTTCAGAGGATATTCTCCTGGTCTCCCTTCTCCAACTGAAGCAAGAAAATCTCACCGGATGGGACATAAATGCAGAAGGAGCACTTAAAGGAAGGCTGCAATCTGCATGCCACACCTCTGCCCTCTCTTGTACACAACGGAAAGCCCGTCAACGTTACTGTAAATTGTGATGGCTCAGTCCAGAGAAACCATATTTTGCACCTCATCTGGTCTAAATATTGAGTTTACGAGTGAATGTTGCTTTGCATTATGTGTTATAGATGCTTTATGTTTATTTAAGAACTCAGTTTGCAGGAATGTTTTCCAGACATGCGGTTTACCGCAATAGACAGTTGTTGATATTCTGATCCCAAGAGCGTTAGAATATGTTTAGAAATTGCGACACTTTTAAAACCAGATGTTCTACATAAGCTACACAAAAAAGGGGGTGGGGGAACAAATAGAACTGTCATTTGGCATGAAAACAGCCTGTGTTAAAGCAAAGGCAAACACATACCAAGTGAAATAAACGCAGTGAACTGCCCTCAACCCTTTCCTCCTTTTGTAAGTAACTATTTTAACAAAAGATGGAAAATCCCAGCTCCCAGATGGTGTGGGAAGGGAGAAGGAACGCTTTCAGGTCCAGATTTGCATCTGAAGGAAGCTGCTGGATCTTACTCCTGTGATGGATCAAACCAGAATGACAGAGCTGGGCAACTTCAGAGAAAGAAAACAAATCTGGATTCAAAGCCAGCACAGAATGTTGTTTTCTGTTTCTTTCTAAAGGTAAATGATCATCACTGAGGAGGCAAAGAACGTTATGCCCTACATGGTAAATCACCATAAAGATATTCCTCCCAGCAGCCAGGGGATGATGGCACACACTACTCTGCTGTCTGGGATGATTTCATGGAGAAATTTCTTCAAACAGATGGGGTATCCTGCACCAGAGACAGTCTTGGAGATTGAGTATCTCAAAATTCTTCACCTGTAGGTATCTAGTGTGAGAGCACAGTTGGGCAGCAGAGCAACTGGGGCTCACAGCCATCTCCAGCTGATGAGAAAGCGTCTCTTTCCATTTAATCTCTTGCTGTTTGCTCTTCTGACTTTAAATTATTTACCTTGTTCATTATAAAAGCAGAAGGCGAAAGAGCTTCTCATAGACCAACCTCATGCAGATTAGCATAGGTTAGCGTAATCAATGACAATACTATAGGGGTCCTTACAGAAAAAAAAAAAAAAAATAAGAGCAGCTGGTAACCAAAAGGAAAGGAAACCAAATCACCTTTGCTTTCCTTTACAACAGCATGCCACAGAGGTAGAAACATACTACCAGCAAGACTGAAGTCACATGCATGAAACAGTTTAAGCTACTAAAACAATTCATGCATTTGCCCAAAGATTGAAAATTTTGTATTTGTAAGATAAAAGTGGTGTAATGTCTACCAAACAGCCTGGTTTGAAAACAGTTAAATGAAAGCTGCAAAGGAAAGTGTTGTGCAAACAAGGCTTCACCAGCAGGTCTCCGGAGCACTGAGTGTCGGAGCTGTTGGGACCCTCCTGTACCTCTCCAGAGCTGCAGCAAACCTACTCTGCACGCTGGTGCTGTTTTTTTGCAGTTTGGCAAAGAAACAGCCTCATTTATAAGTTGGTGGTTTCATGGGAAGGCAATTTACTTATGTTAAAAACTGCCCTGCCAGCTTAGTCACTCTGCCTTCATTGAACAGAAGACTCCTACTAACATTGGATCAGTTCATTAGTCTAGCTTCAAAGAATTAACACGGTAGTAGGATCTGCCCACTGACTCATTCTGCTCATGAGTACCTGAAAAGCCAGCTCTGAAACTCTTACTAGGTCTGCCTCACCAAAGACAATTTATGGCGGAAGTTCATGTACATATTTATTTTGTTGCTAAAGAGTTTGCTGGCATACTTCAAAGTGTGGGCTATTGCCTGTTCAGGTTTATTGCCTGCTTGAGTGAATTATTGCCTACCTGAACAGGCCTGCTGAGCAATAGTTCAAATTAAAACGTGTCATTTATCATGTTCACACCAATCCAAAATGACCGCAAAACCCAAGGTGTAATTATTGCCAGCCTCTGACTGCAGTGCTATCATAGCAAGCTCTCAGCCAATGGGGAATACTGGTTCCTCTCTTCAAAGGAAATCTGCTTCTTTCTTCATAATCAACAAATATGACCCTAGCATTAACAGTAATACTGTTTCACATGCTGATATTCACCACTGAAACCAACTTTTAAATATGGTGGAAAAGCGTGGCATGGATCCCATCCAAGATGAGTTTTTCTTCATCTGTAATTTTGGACCCAAGATTTTTCATTAAAATCTCCTTGAAAATACAAGTCTTGCTCTTCTCACCAGTTTCTGGAGAGTATGTTGTCACGTGGCCTAGAATGATGGTGATATTTTTGTTGTCGCTATTTTTATTGCTACCACTTTTAAAATTTCAGAAAATATGTGAAAGCGAAATCTCAGCGCCGGCACGGGCTGTGGACTCTCAAATGTTTCTATAGCTGCAGTCAGCTAAGTCTCTACATCCGTGTTCTGCTCCATCATCTTCTATCCCTGTTGTTTATTGTGTCATCTTTCCATACTCTTTGATATATCCCAGGGTTTGTGTCACATTTTAACCTAAAACTTGTAGGGCTACAGCTGCCTATGGTATGTATATGAAAGCAGGAAAAAGCAACAATATATAAAACAGTGTGCTGTTCCTCACATCCCTCCCTAACCCTTCCTGGCTCATCCAGGGCTTTTGAGCCTTTTTCTGGATAATGTAAATCTTCTGAAGTAAGAGAGAAATATACCTTTTTGTCGATGTCTTTACTGAGGCATGCTTTTTTCTTTTTATTGTTGTAGGACCTGAAAGGAAAGAAACTATCCAAACAAGAACCAAAACATCAGAAAACAAAAATCAGAAAGCATCTGCTTTAATGGAAGAATGGTTTGAAAGCTTTATGCTTTTGGTCTGTGTAAAACACCTAAGTGTAAGTATAGTGAAGTATAGTGAGGGAAAAAAAAAAAAAAAAAAAAAAAAAAAAAAGGGTTTTAGTCCTTAAACTCCTGTGTGATGCAGATCCCATGCGCTGGGACCGAAGTTGGACTGCGACTGCAGCATGTGGTCAGGCTGGCTGTAGCTCATAGGTAGACCTGGTTCCGAGCATCCAGATTCCTGTCTCACTTCTCCATGAACAGGTCTCTGCAGCTAAACAATTCTCAAATTATGGAGTTTGCATCCTGATCTGAATTTTGCAACTCAAGCCTACCTGTGGTTATGCAGTCAGACAGCAAAGCCAACAAGCCAAGAGCAACGCCTAGTCAGTGACTTTGATCTAGAAATAGTTATTATCCTGCTATCTACATTACAAAACATCCAGTTTGCTAAACCTGGGTTATCTACTGATTTGGCTTCATTTGATAGACAGGAGCAGTTCCAGCAGGGAGAGCTTCACATCCTGAAATGATGCATCTTTCAGAAAACTGATAAGCGATAAACCTTACCAAAACTGCGAGTGGGAAATGATATTTCTGTACACCTCCCAGCTGCCTCTCTCCAGTTAATCCTAAACAGCACCACTGGTGGCCTTTGCAGATGAGATGGAGAAGTGGCTGAATTAATGCTTCACCAGATCAGAGCTGAGACCCACCAGTGGGCAGCAAGAGGAAGCAGACACTTCTAATGGGAAGTACATCACTGTACTGTTATGTACATCACTGGTTATGTAGAGGATTTCAGTTTCTCAAGCTTATGCAGACTTTCAGGAGGGTAAATGATTTATTTTCAAACCATCTCTTTGAATTTATTTTTCTTGGAAGCTTGGTGGGAAGTTACTTAAAAAGGAAGTCACTTTGTATTCTCTCCTGTTCACTCCAGATGAGAAGAAACTCTTCTTTCTCTGAAGAGTGAATTTGGGTCACAATGCGGTAGCATTCAGTCCTCACTCTGAATTACTTGCTGAACATGTGGTAGTGTTTTGCGACATGGTCTGTGAACTGGGAAGTAAGCTGAGCTCACCCAACCCATTTCATTTATGGCTTTACACAAGTAAATAAGTATGTTTTCAGCCACTCAACACAAGAATGGCTTGCAAATTGCAACCGCCATTGCCTGGGAGGTTAAAGGTTAAGCTTTTCAACAGGTCAGACTACAGTGCTAATTCACCTCAGTAGTGAGTCCCAGGCAGCCTGTAATGCATATTTGTGGTGGTTGTGTTTGTATAGCATACACATAAAATGAAAACCGTATGACAGAGGTTAGTCCTCTTAAATGGTTGTCACATTGGCTTGGGTAGCTTTCGTACAGTTATCCATATGTTAGCCAAGATTCTGGTGGTATTTTTGTATAAATTTTATTGACGTGGTGAGCTAAATTGGGTAATTTCATAGCTATTATAATCAGCCAGTGGCCCAAGCAACGCACTGCTTTGTTTATCATGAAAATGTTACTAACTGGTCTGGCCAGGTTCAGCCTCCAGTGGTGGCCCTCCTCCAAATGTGGAAAAGCCATTTTTCTGACAGAGAGGGTTCAGACAGGCGATGCTTGTGTTCTTGAGCCACAAAAGCCCCGTCGCTGTGGGCTGAGGGCTCAGCCCCTGTCACCAGATGTCTTTCCTGAGTATTACACAGACAAGAAGAGGAGCTTGTAAGAGCTTCCTGAGCTCAGTTCACAAGTGCTAATGCTTGGATTAAGGCCTGGATTAACACAGATGTCTGACTTTACAGCCTAAAATAGGCATGTAGACTCCCATATATATATATTCAAGAGAGAGAGGTGCTCTCAGAGATATCTCAGGAAGTGTGTTTGCCCTCTGTGGGTGCCTGTCCCATCAGCTCTAAGAGGGCCCCAGGTAATGAAGATCATGGTGCAGACATCTCAGCTGGACACCTGCAGTGCTGTGCGTGTGGGCCTAGGTGGCTACGTGTCGTGTCAAAGAGCCACCTCGAGTGGTTCCTTCAGAGGGCTTGTGTTACTGTGTGACCTTGCGTAGTACTTGGTGGACAGCCACTACACGTAGGCGTGATCCTGTTGACAGTGCTGTTGATATTAGTTTGGTAAGCCAAAGGGCTATGTCTGGGTGACCAAAAGAAGCCATTTAACACCCTTTGTTGGCAAAGAGGTATCAAAATTTCCTCCTCTGCAAGGCAGGAAGAGCAGGCACAGCCCTCGACTTCCTCCCTGAGATCCTTCCTAACCTAGATGCGCTTCTCCAAGGGAGTAGCTGTGACCTTTAAGGTCTGTGTCATGGCACATCAGGATGTGCTCGTGCGCACATACTCGTTGCTCTGTTGCAAAGCAGGTGAATCTCAAAACTTAGTATTCAGGCCATTCTGGAGAGATTTCTGCTGAAAGGTGAAATATCTACCAAATAAATGAGAAGCCTGGGAGTGCATATAGCAGGAGATGAGCAAAATGTTTTGAGAAAATCTGATTTCCAGCTCCCAGAGTTCCTCTGTGTCCCCTAGAAAAGAAGATGAGTGGTGCCCAGCTTTGGTGAAATGCTTGATGGAGCTGGCAACATCACTCTGGCTTAACCCTGGCTATAAATGATGCTTACATTTCAAAAGCATTTTTAAATAATATTTTTCATAAGTATAAGCTAAAGTAGTTACTTTCCACCAGGGTCATGGAGAGTTCACTAAATGCTGATAGACTGTATTCTGTATTAATGGTGCTAAGCTAACTGCCTCACAGAACTGCCAGAGCCCTTTATTTAAAGAAATAGCACTGTATTTCACAAGAAAATATTTTTAAAGCTTTCCCTACTGATAATTTGTCTAAAGAGAGACAGGTCTAATTATTTATATTGAACCTGGAAAGCCCAGAATTTGATGTGTTCAATAAGATACATGCTTTATTTGAATATACATTTAGAGCGGTGTGCAACACAGATCATTAATGCATATTGTTTTCTTTTTATTTAATGGAATATCAGCAATTACATTCTTCAGCTAATTATTGGATCTTATAAATGATTCTTCAAAAAACAGCTACGAGGCTTAGGTTGTGCCTTTAGCTCTGAGAAAGGAATTCCATGCAGCAAGAGGAGAATCGTCATGCGGATTGCAATTTCTACTCTTCGGCGAGGGGAAGGGTCTGCAGCTCATCTGTATCAGTTCATCTTGATCACCAAGCCAGCTGGACACAGGACTCTTGTTCATCTGTCCACAAGCATATCAGGAACTGGGGGCTCATTTCTGGCAGTAGGTAAGATCCTTATTACCTTGCATGAGAAATACACGTCATAAACTAGTCCTTGCTGGTAATACGTAAATTCCCTATTAGTGGTGGTTTGAAGTGTGGTATTAGTTAGACACCAGTTCTTATTACAGTTATACACATGAAGTGACTTTAAAGCAAAAATACTAGAAAAATGATATAGATTAAATAAATTCCCCCCATCAAGGCAGTGCAACCCATTGAAATCCACGATTGCACTGAGAATCATCTACATTAAAGGCTTGGTAATGCAGCCCATACCCTGGCAGCACTGAGATGAAATCCAGAAACTGTGATATCTTGAGGAAGGCAGGTTCAGCTTCTTGAGTGATAAACTGTCCATAAATATAGTGATAGAAATTGAGGGTCATATTTCATGGGAAAACAGATCCTGAAACTCTTACCAGTTGGATTCTCAGTGCATGCAAGCTGGTTTCAGTTTATTGTTTTAGAGAAAGTGTGCTCTTACATATCTGTGTAAGATGGCATTGAGTGACCCCAAACAAACCTGAGTTAAAGTACATAGAGAGAGAATTAGTCAGGCACTTAACCGGGAGCTTGATGTTAAGCATGCAAATCGAGGGGAGCTGCATAATTTTGTTAAGATGAATTCAGTGGCATTATCTGTATGTTAAAAGTTAATCACTGAACTTACCTGTTGTATTATATCAGGGTCTAATAGCTTGCAGACTCGCTTAGAAATTTAAGATGTTTACTGTGTTTACCATGGACTCTTGCTGTTGTCATGCATCAAGAATTGATTGTTGCTCACAAACAAGTCTGGTAATGCTGATGTAGCCCTGCTCTTATGAAGCCATGGACAGAGGGCTGGTAGGAAGCTGGACATGAACTAAGATGCACAAGGCAGCTCTTCAGGAGCTCACTAGCAGCAGGTCAGGTTTTCCAGAGCCCTCAAGGCTGAGCAAACATCACTAGTTTTGGTGTTAACACCAGGGAGAAGAGTGTTAGCTCACTACTGCATGCTTTTGAAGACTTTTGCTCATCAGGTTGGAAATAAAAAGAGAGGAACATTGTGTTCTCCATGCAGCTGTCAAGGACTGAGCTCTGGTCTTTGCTCACTCACTATGATGTGTAACTACATTTGGGAAGTACTCTCATCTCATCACTGATTTGGAGACAACTACATTTTTCTCTCAGGACTCAGTGTGGATAAAGGTGATGGACCTTGAGACCTTGCCAAATGAATCCTCTCTGTCAGAGAGTTGTGAGACCTGGCTCCGTCTTCGTGTGTATGCGAAGGGAGGTCTGGGGCGATTTAGGGAGGAAACCAGTATTCCCACTCACTAACAATCAAAACAGAAATGTTCCCAAGTGATGTACTCAGCACCTTCAATTCTCACTGAGGTAGAGTTCCTTTGGGTCTACTTTCATGTGTCTTTAGGGGATGTAACCAAATTATACCACATGAGAGCTTGTAATTTTAATGTTATGCTGTGAGCAAAAAAACTATAAACATAACAGGAAAGACTGGATGTTTTCCATTCATATTTTTAGAAAGGTTGCTCTCATCTGTACACATTAGTTTTTCAGCATCTCTGGCAAGATTTAAATGAATTATTTAACTGGAATTGAAAAGCAAGTCTTACTTTTAAATAAAGCCAATAAAAGCTCTTTCTTTTTTAATTCTTAGAATATTACTATAGAATATAAAGATCAAAACCAGATACACGAGGTGATAAGGCTAACAAGATACTGAACCTCTAACCTCGCAGGCAGGAGGCAGATCATTTTAGAGAAATGACTGGCTATGATCAGAAGTATGGTCAGTACTGGTGGAGTCATAAGGTTTTGATCAGAAGCACTTCCATCTTGTGGCAGTCCTTTGTGATGGGGACTGTACCTCATGTGGAGCCGAGAGTGGCACGGGGCCATGTGAACAAGCCACTGCTCCAAGGACTGCTCAGTGTTTGAGGTAAAAAGTGAGGTCAGCCAGGACCGGGCCCTGCCTGGAAAGGTTGGCTTGAACTTTCAATCTCCTGTCCTCTGGTAATTGGGAAATATGTAAAAAATGGTGAGTCAGAACCCAGCAGGAGACTTTTTGGTTCAGAAAGCAAAACCTTCCCAAGAGGAGCACTTGGATGGTGGGTGAGCTGTGCTTGCTTCTTGGCCTGGCGAGGCTGAACCTGGAGATGTTCTTACGAGCTAAACCCACAGCTTTGAGGACAGCAAACCCATTCTGCTATGTTAGAGGTGGTAGTTTTCGCTCCTCGCTCCACAAAGCTTAAAATTCCCATTTCCTTAGGTAAGGTAAGGATGGATCTACTTGCTGGAGAAGTCAATCATCTGCATTGTAGAGCAGGAGATTTCTATGTCCACACCCCACCACACACAAAACCACTCTCCAGTATTTCCATGCTTCCCCTTTTGCTGTTAAGACAAGATTTTCTCCTGCAACTGAACAGTAAATGTTTCATAAACTGTTCCTCCGTCTGCAAGTGGACCTTGAAAATTGATTATTTTTTGTTTGTTTCTTTTAGTCTCCAAATGTTTCTGCCATTATAAGGCAGGCAGTTATTTTGCTAGGAAGGAATGTGAAGAATTAGAGAAGTTGAAAGCGATTAGGGCTCTGTCTTTTAAGACAGAGCCATTCACAAAGCCTGGCATTCAGCCTGCACCAAGCGAGCATCATAAGACACCCTGAAGCCTTGAAATCCCTCAGTTTTAAACCCCATGGGGTGGCTTTTGCATTATCAGGGAAGAAATGATATTGCAGAGACTATTTTCTTCATATTTTAAAGGTCTCTGAGTTAATATTTATTCTAAGTAGTTGTTTATTTTTGGATACTTTTATTGTTTCTAGGAAGGCCACAAAGAGTTCAATGTTATGGAGAAATGGTTACTTTGTATTTATGGTTAAAGCAAAAACAAGAAGAAAAAAGAAAGTGCCAAACAATCCTGCCCCAGTTCTTTATTTAAGGAGACAATGTACTTTCCACCCATGCACAGGCAGTGCTTTATAGGCTGTATAATAAAATGCTGTTCCAGATATTGTCTAAATAGAAACAGATTTAACCCTGCTGTTGTGACTTGCATTGCTGGGTAATGAAAGTTTTCAATCTGGTTTTACTTTGTTTTATGCTCACTGGAGAACTGCACATCCACAAAGCCCTGCCTTATGCACAGAGACCTGTTGTTCCAATGCCATCTGCTTGTGTATGAACAGTGAGCATCCCCCAAAACCACAACAACAACAACCAAAACACAAGGATTTGGCCTTTTCTGATAGGTAAAGAACTGCAGTTCAGCCCTTGAAGTGATATTTTCTGCAAAGACCATGTTATAAAACAAAACCGAGTGGTTTCCAGTGAGAGTTTAAGGTGCACATGGCAATGAGGTGGTGGTGCCTATTGCTTCAGTTTTTGATGAGAGGTCCAAAACCCAAGAATTTATATTGCCTATACACTCGTCTACTAATGGCATACTCAAGACTGCTGAAAAGACTCTTCAGTTTAAGTTGGCTTGGAAAGTTACCCATCACTGTGTTACCTAAAGCAATCTCCAAGTGTTTCTCCACAGGGGAAAAGACCTATGATAACAGAAGATCCCTGAAGATCAGAGAACAAAAGATGGGCTGCAGCACATGCATATCAGGAAATGGTCCATTACTCATGAATTGCTCCATTTCCGTACACCAACGGGGGTCACCCTGTCACTGAGGACCAGGGAGATTGTAACAATAATATAAATACTGCTTTATTTACAATTTTACAAGAAAATAGCTTTCCATGGTCATTACAGAGAGACTGTTTTTTTTTTAAAGTTTCCACAAATAAAACACTCTCAGAGGACAGTAGGAAGTTTGCAATTTGAAGTATTTTGCAGTGGGACTAAAGGCGTATTTCCACGTGTCACAGAGCCGGGGCCAGCTGTTGGGACATGAACTAAGAACTAGGAAGAACCAGATTCTCCTCTTCGTTCCCCTACAGATTTCCTGTGTGACCTTGAAAAAGTTACTGAGTTTCGCTGCCTTTGTGTACTGGCAGTATTCTGCTAGCTTCCCTTTTATACCCCATGATGGTCCTTTTTATGCTCCGTTATCCAGAATACTGCACCCAGCAGCATTGCCATTGTGGTGATGGGGAACCTGTGCCATAGGATTTTTGCATACCCAGAAAATTAACATCTGGGCAATGTAAGTATTGCATATACAGAAAAAGCTGCCCTTGTTCACATTCCCTTAGTTCTGTGTCGGTGCCAGCTCTCTGCAGCCTGCCCTGTGCAATTACCTGCTCAAAAGTGGTCTGGTCCCCTTGGGGAGGCTGGAGGGGGGTACCTGTGCTCCTCTGGATGCCTAGGATTGCTGGGGATTGCAGGGACTGGCTCATGGTGCTTTTCCCATCTGCAGGTCAGAGGTAACAGGGTTCTCCTGCTGCGTGAGAAACTGTGTGGATGAATACAAGTGACACTAAGGGCAGGCATCGTTCTCCTAATGCGTGTCTTACAAGTGTTGGAGCTAGTCACTATAACAACAGTGCCTCAAATTTGTGTCCACTTGAACTTCTCCGTCTCTGTAATCGCCGAGCAAGAATGAGCAGGTATGACTCTGATTCTTATCATCCAGCATTAAAACACAGCAATCACCCCAGCCCACCTCTTAGTATTCATTTTACTTATTAAAGCTTTCCAACAAGTCTCTGCAGTGATGTTATCTGCTAAATTGTGTGAGGTTTCTGATCATTAAGTGGATTGGTCTTCAAAGAACTAAATGAAAATGAGCAATAAATATCAGTGTTACTTAGGTCATGTAGTGCAAAATGACAAGGAGACCAAAAGACCTTCTGGCAACAGTAGAACAAACAGATGTGAAATATATTCACTAGATCTTCTTGTGGGTTTTTGTAAGTTTCTCAATACTTTTAATTATTTGGAAAAGCAAGTGAAAATGGAGAAGCGTACTTGGTCTTAAGCTAGTAGAGCTAGGAACTCCTTAAAACCCTGGCTTTTTGTTCCGTTGCTGTGAGCTGAATTTATGTACTTGACTCCTGTACTAACTTCCCTCTGTGCAGAAGGGGCATTGTAATATTTATGTATCTGCTGGAGAAGGTATGATTATGGCAATTTCTACAGTGCTTTGCACATACACAGATACATTTCAGAAGGTGAGCCTCCCGCTGGTGGGTGTACAGATGAGCTTGAAGTTTTGCACCTGCAACTGTATTTCCTGTATGTAACTGAGCACTTGTACCAGTAGAAACCTGACTGCAGAGGTAAATGAGGCAGCGGTGGTTGCAGTGACTTCTACTTGTGTCTCTGCTTTCAATCACTTGGAAAAATAAGCAGCCACAATGGTTGCCAGGGCAAATTGCATCCTCAACCAGGGAGTATGAAAATCGCCCACACAAAGCACTGTGAGGAGTACTAAGTAATTGCGTGATTTCTTTGGTAGTATTTTAAGGAATTATTTTTATGCAGGCAAAAAAGTAATGAAAAAAAAAATCAAAATGCTGCAACTTCTTGTGTCTTAATTATGCTTTCTAGTCCCTTTCCTGTAGTGTAGGTTATGACAGCACCACTGTAAATGGCAGCTTTCTGCCTGTATAAGCAGCCTGGCCATCTCTCTCTTAGAGTTGAGAATTTCTCTGGTAATAAAAATACCAAGATGTGGCTGTACTCTTCCCTTTGTCTCTTTTAATGTCTTAGCTGTTGGCATCTCCTTCATGGTAACTGAGGCATGCTGAGTTAGAAGCATACCCAAAAGGGAAGAGGGGATTGAAACAGAGTTGGAAGATGGAGGCAAACAGAGAGAACTGGAAGGAAGAGTCAACTTTTTAAACAGAAAAGAAATAAATCTCTAACCTAGAAACCCACAAGCCTAAAGGTGACAGTCATTTCCTATTTCTGTGAAGACTGTTGGGGTTTCTCTAAAGGAAGTAGGGGGTGGGGAGAGGACAGTTCCTGGTATTTTCCTGAGATTAGAAAGCAGAGAAAAGTTATCAGGCTTCCTATGTGACTACAAATAAGTGTTTCGGAAAGTGTGAACTCCACTGTAGTACCATCTCATGCTGTTTGGTAGGGGCCGAGATACCATGATGATAACCGTAAAGGAGACAAGAAATCTTTGCTCATATTTGACCCCACAGCATTGTTCCCTGTGTATAAGGGGAAAAAAAAATCTAGTTCAATGCCAGAATGGTTCAGGGAAGGGTTAGAAGTGCCTCGACTCCATCTTTCCTGGTACTCAGTAACGCCTGAGTCATTTATACCTAAGGAGTGTGCACCCTTCACAGCAGGATGCCTTCCAACCGCATGGACGATTGGGCCTAGCTGCCATGTGAGGACTTAAACCTAATATACCTGAAACATTTGTCCACCTTGGTGAAATATTTCTTCACAAAAGGTAGCAGCAATGAAAGAGTCAATATGAGATCTCTGTAGCAAGTCAGTTAATTGGTTTCTGAAGATCTTCAAACAGGACTCTAAAACAAATCAAAACAGTGCAAGATAGTAAATGGTAAAATTTATAGTTCAAAATTAAATTATGCAGTACTTGTTAAACAACAATATTTTAAACTTCCTTGGAAGCATCATAAAACTTAATTTATGCCTGTGATCTGGCATGATGTGCGATAGTACAGCTCCCATTCTGCAGATAGGTAAATCAGGCACAACGTTGGGAAAGGAAGGCTTGAACGTGTGTCCTAGGTACAGACAGCGTGGTGTAGGGACACCATCACCTGGGTTCCCATGTGGTCCAGGGCTGCCTCCTGTCCCCCTTTCCCCGGTCTCTACAGAGATTGTCCATCTGCAGAGAAGAGGAAAGGGCCCAATGCAGAGGTTTTCGCTGCTTTTACAGGATCAGGTCTCTAGTGACTTGGGCAAGGGCACAAAGCTGAGCAGTGGCGTTAGGGTGAATACCAATGGATTTTGCTCCCCTTTTCTGGTTAATAGGTATTCAGCTGAGGAGGGCAGTTATTGTACAGGGAGAAAATTGTTATATAAATAAGTACTGAGGTGAAGCAACCCAGAGTGAAGATTAGAAAAAAGAAAATCCTGATCTCAGGTCTTTGCTCCTAAACTACAAAGATCTAAAGCTGAAATGGTTTGGCGTGCTCAGAAGCCTAGTGTGCAGGGCCCGTGTTTTTAAAGATGTCATTTTGCATTTGTTGCATCAGTTAGGATTTACATACACTTCTGTGAAATCTGGGCCATAAATGTTGATTTTAAACAAAGACATTTCCATAGGATCTTTATTGTCTGTGTAGTGGTAAAGTGCTATGAATAATTTTTCCCAGGTGCTTAAACAGGTGGTGTCTTCAAGGGAAGCAGGGCTTCTTTCATGTTCCCTATAATTTGTGCTGTCTTGAGCCTTCATTGTCAATGTCTTGGGTGAACGTTTATGGCTGTTAGAAATGTGTCTTCCCCACAAAGATGTTCGGTACCCAGCTCCATGGCTGGAATATAAGTGCTACAGTTATTTATTTACAGGGAAGGAAATAACACAGTGGCTCTATTTGCTACTCCTAAATTTATTTTCTCTTCTTTTGTGCAGTGTAAAAATGTTAGTCATCTCCAATGGCCCTTGGAAATAAGCTTTCCAAATATATTCTCATACTCTATACAGATGCACTGATGACACTCCAGCAGTTCAGCAAGGGGAAATCTGAAAAAGTGGCACTAAATGACAACGAAAAAATCACTGGGGAGAAAACTCTTCATAAAAATCTGAGGATGATTGTGGAGCATACAGAAATAGTGCCAGTGCTGGACAGCATACTCGTTGAGCCCTCATTTCTCAGACATCATTGATTAAAGGTGAATGGAAAAGTGCCATACAAAACAGCAGACTCACAGGCTTCAGCTTCTGTTTCCATCTGCTCTTTGAGCTGCAAGTTCAAACCTGCATGACAAAATTGGGATTTTTAATCTTATGCTTAGGACTCAAGCAAAAAGAGCTGGACTGAGAAAAGTCTGGATTGCTGCTGTTAACATAGAATACTTGTGAAACAATGGCACCTTCATTAGGAGTTTGCATTCAGAAATGAGAAGCAAGCTGTGGCAGTCACGTTTGAAAATATGGACTGATATGACCGTGAGTTTCCATTTCCTCGTTAAGTTTTTTGAAAAGCCATAATACTTGCTTTCCTAAGATGCATGTGTCCTGGACTTGGATTTATCAGCCCCTTTAAAAGCAATGGATGTATATGCTTGCTGAAATTCGTCAATTCTGAGGGCATGTATAAACTGTATAAACATTTCCATGAGGTTTTGGGGTCTCCCTCAGTGATGTCCTACATCCATCCTGTCCACGCTCATTTATTCTGACACGCAGAGAGTCCTCCGTGACTGATGACACTGCAAAAGTGAGTAATTGACCCTTCCCTGGTGTATATATGTGTGGAGATTATCCATCTGCACAACAGAGAGGCAAACTGCACATAGACTTCAGGGGACTGCTGGAAGGAGCTGGTGCTCTGACAATTCACAATATTACTTGTTCAGTCAAAGAGCTCAAAGAACTAAGAAGCAGAGAGATGGTACTTCATGCCAATATAACACCTCTGCTTCTCCAGCCACATGTAGATCATAATAGCAATAGCTGAAGTGGATGTATATATAAATATATATGTTATCTGTTTATGTGTATATAAACCTGTTTTTTCATTCAGGAAAAAAAAAAAAAAAAGAAGTAGTGATTAAGGTAAGTAAGCTGAAGCAGACTGTGTCTACTTCATTCAAAATAATCCAAAATACGTTTTTCTTCTTCCTCCTCCTCATTTTTCCAGCCATATGGATTTGCCAGTTCACTGCATCATCGCGTGTTTATAACACAGCATTTCTTCAGCAGCTGTCACTATCTCATAATGCCATAGTACATCTTGTGTGCTGAGTTCCAGGCCATGGTACGATAGAAAACACTTAAAGAAAAAAAGAAAAAAAAAGAAAAAAATAAAAAACAAACAAACAAACAAGCAAAAAAACCCACCTCTCTTGACATCCATTTGCACACTGGTTGTGGACTTCAGAGAAGTCAGAGAGAAGTTAGAGGGTTAGCAGCCCTCCCAGATGTGTCCACTGTTCCAGCTGTGTGTCAGGCCTGCTAATTCACCACTGGTGCTTGACGTTTAGCAAGATACAATTTAGGGTACATTTGGTAGAGAAATTTAAATTCTGTTTTTCTCCCTTTGCTAACCTGAAGCATGCAAGTTGGCCACTGGGTGCAGCGTGGGGTGCGGAGTTGATAATGGATGTTTACAGTCTAGGAAAAAGCTGGGTGAGAATAGGATAGGTACACCGCAAACAAAAGTTGTGTTTGAAATTTGGGGATTTCATAGAATTGGATTAAAGTTGCCTTCAGTCTGACTGTAACGATGTATTCACTGCAGGATCACAGCTGAGATACACAAACATTGATTCATGGGTGATCTTGTTCCTAGACAAAGGCTCTGTAAGAACTGTCCTAAAATGATACTGTCTGGAAGGGGTAGAGAAGTATTGAGGTTATCGGCTGTTGTTTCCATCATCTTCCTTGCCTGGCAGCCCTGAGACAGGGCCAAGAGGTAGGGAAAATGCTCTATAGGCTCTATTTCACGTCACTTGCTGCATACCCATTTTGGGACAAAATGCATGATTTGCTGAGTGCGTGACTGAGGCTCATCTCATTGTGTGAGAACATCCGTGGGTGTTGGGTCACAGGGAAAAAAAGAACATCTTGCCCTTTTTCTCATGTAATCAGAAAGTGCTTGAATTTGATCACGTTGGGGCTACCCCAAGTGAAGGCTTGGCCATCTAGACTGTATTTAATGCAGATATTCAGGCTGTGGTACTTTTTCAGAAATTCAGTAGGTGTGACTTTCAGCTCATGCTTATCCTTTGACCGTCACAAGAGCAGAAAGAAAGTGGTTGATTCCCCCCCCCCCCCCCCCCCCAATGAATATTATGACATGATAGCTTGAATTATCAACGTGTCTTATAACATGTTGCAGATGGTGGTTTAATGATGTAACATCCCTTCATAGAAAAGAAAACACATACCTGGTAGTTAGCCTGAACTTGATCAGATAGCAGCAGATCACAAATTGGTGTTGCTATTTCCTCTCACGTGATCCTGTTTGATGATATTTTACAAAAAGAAACCAGGAAACATTTCTTCTTATAGTCAGTCATTAGCAGAGAAAGAGCAATTGTACAGTACTAAGATTATCCAGCAGCAGAAAGAACATCCTAATCCCAGACATGAGAGACAGGATGTCCATTAGGAATGGTAGCCACTGATCAATAGTCTAATTTAGAATAGAAAGGTTTTATTGCTTTGGGAGCTGGAAGAAGAGAGGGAGGTATTGCAATGTCTTTAGTTCCAGTCCTGCCTCTGCTGCTGATTCACCCCAAAGAAACACTGGCTGACTCCACTGCTTTTCCACAGCCGTAGGATCAAGCAATAATTTTAAAATAGCAGAGCATTATGTATTTTGAATGTGCATTTGATTATGTATGGGGCAGCACAAAGGAAGAAAATCCATTTCGGATGACATCAAGAGTAAGCTGACATTTGTCTACAGCTCATTTATGATCAAATCCAGCAAATTTCTGGGCCCTCAGCAAAGAAAATAATAAGCAAAAATTATTTTCAGAAATTTGTTGCCTTTTTCAATTTTGAAATTTATTTTTTTTTTTAAAAAAGAGGTAAGATTCTAAAACAAAACTTTGAAAACTTTGTTTGCTAGAAATATGCAAATATCACGGACAGGGTATTAATGTTTTCAGAACACCTCTGTTCCCCTGTCGTGCTTCTCAGAAATGAGATTTTAACATGAGCTGGTGAAGCACATCACCTTCAGTGGAACTCAGATGCCAGAAGTTTTTCTAACCAGATGAAGGGGTAAAAGTTGCTTTTATTGCACAAATTGGATAATTAAGAGAAAGCATTACCAGTAAAAACATTATGTACTGGAATATATATCAGGGTCAAGTAGCCACATGGGTAGGGGACGGTTCTCATCCTTGTTCTGCCTCCTCTGAGGAATTGCTCCTGGTCTAAAACCCAGGCAGGGCAAGCCTAGCATAATGCAGGAAGAGTGATAAAATGGTGAGAGCAGAGTCTAATAGATTTTCAAGGAGATTGAGCAGGAACCAGTGAAGGTAGCAGTGAGGCATAGAAAGCAAAAGTACACCAGGCCTTATTTAATTATCTTTTTCACAGTGCATTAATCATCACAAAAACAGGATTATGCCTATTTTTACATCAGGGTTGGAGGGTAATACAAATGTCATTTTGTGCACTGTCTGTCATTAGCAACTGTTAAATTAAAGGTTTGAGGAGCAAAATAATGAAGGGAGGCTGCTCCCTTGACCTATTTTTCACCAACTTCTTCCCCTTTGACCTCTGAATCTGAATTTCCCTTATCAAATCATCATCTGATTTCCTATGACTGTTCTTGCTTCCCCCAGCCCCCACAGCCACTCTGGTGTTTGTTGTTCCCATGACCTCACTCTTCAGCTGTCTTATTTTATGTGCTGGTTTGACAGTCAGTCATTTTTTTTCTTCCTAAAGCATCCATAACTCCTTGCTCTCTGGTAATCTCTCTCCTTCTCCAGTTGCTCTTCCAGCAGCACTGCTGGTGTCCCCAGTGACCTCTGGCTCCTTTTGCCATCTGCTCAAACACTTGCCCACCACTTATGTCCCAAGCCTCCATCCTGGCCTTATCCCTACTTTATGCCTTCTCCACGTTAAGGAGATGAAGGTTTCAGGTGTACCTAACATGCCTGTTCCTGCTTGTCTCGCTCCTTGTTTCCTTCTGCGTTCCTGTTTTCCTCTTTGAATTCTTTGCTCTGCCTCTGCCATCTCTGTCATTGTTCCTGGTTCCTCCTTTTTGCCTCCACCCTTGAAACAGTTTAAATAAGTCCACTTTTTGCTGTGGTCTCAATCCAGAAGTGACTATAATCTGGTGTTTCAAAAAGAGGCACACACAAAAGTTTGGTTAGTTATATGCTTAGAGTAAGGTTTAATGATGTGGGATCCTTTCTCACCCCCACAAGGGCAATAAATGAGTCACGAAGTTAAATATACTGTGCTTGCATAGTTATTCATCCTACACTTGGGGAAGTATAGGTTCTACACTGAATTTGTCTGTGGCAGTTGTCTCAGAGATGGCTCGGGTTGACTGCTGCAGAGAACCATGTAGTTTCTAATGTTCTTAAAAGACTCACCTTGCATTTCACCAGCAATTCCCTTTGAATGTATGGGAGAATGTCTAGGTATGAATTTATGGGAAAAGGCTTAAATAAAAATAAAAATGAAAAAGTGCACATTGTCCTCTTGGGTGGAATTTATCCTAATCTTATCAACTCTTTATAGTCGTGTTTCAGTATAAACCCTGACATACAGCTCAACTTTTCCGTGCATACACCTTTGATTGCGCTGTATTCTCTTTGGTTTGGACATAACAGTATTGTGAGTGCTGCCAAGTTAGGCAAAATTCCAGTTGGTGTATAAGATGTTTTTCAGGGGGATGAAATAGTGGGACATAAATCTGAAATCCAGACTATGATATTTCCAGTGATTTAAGGATGTGGAGTGAATCAGATCAGTCACAGTTCTGATTTTGGTGGAATGTGTAGGAATATATCTTCTCACCCTGGCTGTGATCAGTCTTTATCACCCATACCTCCACCTGAGCTGTGGACAATCGACTGCATCTGTTTCTACTTTACTAATTTGATCTACCTAGGGAAAATACTCTTGCAGGAACTTTAAAGATGAAAAATAGCACCAATTATATTCTCTAATACAATTGATCTCTAAGCACCCATGTGTAGATTTCTGATTCTGTACAGTCCTACTGCTGACCCTGTAAGAAGGGATTTTATAATGATCTGAAAGCCTTCTTCCAAGGACAGTGCATAAACACACTGCAAAAGCATGTGTGTAGGCAAATACACCCAAACTGTCAGAATAAATAAGATTAAATATATGAAGGTCCAAAATTTTACCCATTTGTGCAACAACGGGAAAATAAACATAGCAAAACCTCTTTTGGGTTTTTGTCTTTTCTGTTCATTTGCACTAGCCTGAGTAACGTTGGTTGCACTTGGAACTGAAGTCAAATCTGCTTTTCTGCTACTGCGCCCACGGCAAAGGTATTGGGAAGTAGCTGAAATATTTCACAGAAAACAACATTTTTGTTCATGTGTTTTCTTTTAATACAGAGTAAAATAGAGGATATTTTAAAATTAACCCAAACAGGATAAATACTTCTTCATGCCATTGAAAAGTCCCCTCTTGAACTCACAGGCATGTTAGCATGTCCTTAGACAGGGATAGTTAGATGGCTTTGTATTATACTAATAAAGCTTATAATTTAGGATTTTAACAAGGACAGAAACATTGCAGTTTTATTCAGGAAGCTAGTGTCTGGTTCAGTTCTGAGGAAATGCCTGTATGAGTAGGTTGCTCCATCAACTCCGTACAGCAGGTATTTTTCACCTTGCTCCAGAGAAGGTGGGAGGATATAGTAACTGATGAAGACAGGATACCAGACAAGATGGAGCATTGGCTTGATTCCATATGATAATTTCAGCTTAATTGTTTTGCCTTTAGGCTGCTGTATCTGATTAGGCCAGTCTCTAGCTGATCCAAGGTTAAGAGAATGCAAAACCACTGTAGGGTAGTGCTAAACGCAATGCAGCCAGACCAAATAATCTGGGTCAGTTATACATGCAGATCTACAGATACAGGCACACATGCAGTTTTGCATAGGAACATAACATACAGTAGCTCCAAATTTGGGAGGGGAATTAGCAATTTGCTGAGATAAAAGTTGTGGCCTCTACAGTAGGCTGTGTAATCATATAAATAAATATAAAAGTCCATTTTCGAGCAGCGTTCTTTTAATACTAATTGGATGCAAAAATCTTATCACATTAGTAACCTTCATACCTTTATAATAAGTCTTTTATTGTATTAGCCAGCTTGGTTTTCACTAATATGATACGAAAGACTTGCTAATATATTAGGAAAGTCACTAACACTATTAATTTACTAGATAAATTACTTCTCTATCTTGGAACTTTAAATGAAATGGAATTCACTAATCCTAATTGGTTTGCCTTCTACCAGAATTATTTCCCATTAGTTCAGCATGTTTTCTTTTTTCATACTTGAACAGAAGAGATTTCTTAAACTCAAAGCCTTGGGGTACAGTATATGGGTTTATTAATTATCAGGTATTCATTCAAGGGGGTTAATTAAGCAATAACTTTCCATTGACTGGAATATACAAAGGAATAAAAGGCTTGACTTGTCCTGCTGATTAAAGCACTGAGGCCATTGTGTCATCATTTTGTTCCACTTGGTTGTGGGGGAATAAAGATTTTTCCACTATTTAACATAATTGGCTGAGAGCTCAGAGACCCCATTCCTTGTGTACAGGAACTTTGTTGTTTTGTTGATTTTTGCCCTTTTTTTCACCCTGTCTCTGCATGGCAGCAAGCGCTGTGACCTTTCCTCGTGGCTATGGACCTCGGTGCTGTGACCATGTTTTGCCACCTGGACTTGAGAACTGCAATGCAGCAAAGGGAGCGGAACGCATGGGGAAACGAGGAGCTGGTGCTGAACGCAGGCAGCCTGCTGAGTAAGCAGGGTATCTTGCTGTAAGCACATGACACCGATGCTGAGGAATCGGTACTTGGCTGCGTATTGGCTTCCAGGCAGAGTTTATGGTGTTGGCTTTGACGTTTGGGCCTAATTCAAACCTCTTTGGAATCAGTGGAAAGACTTGCCATGTACTTCAATTGATTTTGGACTGGGCCCAGAAATCTCTGAATAGCTTGTCTATGTGAGAGACATCCTCTCTTCTCAGGGGATATTGCCTCATCTTTTGAGAGGAGCAGCTTGTCAGCTAGAACATCTTTTCTGTGAAAGGGAGTGCGCTGCTCTCAAGTGAGGACTTGAGCCTCTCGCGAGGGCTATTCCAGTCTGTGGCTTGTCCTGCAGGGACTTGACTGCTGGGTTTTAGGGCGTACCTCTGAGAAGTGGATCCTCCGAGGGCATGAATTAATATATTAGAATAGGTGGACGAGAAAGGGGGTTTTCCTAGAGCTTTCCTAGGTCCGACTGAACTCCATTTCCTCTAACAGCCTCCCCGGGGCCATGGCAATCTGTTTTAATTAGAGCAGCCTCCGAGCATCTCTCGATTATGCTGAGGAATGGGGCTTCGCAGAGAATTTAGCTGACCCAAGCTGTAGGAGCGCGAAGGCCATCATTGCACAGGCCTCCCACATACCCTCATTTGCACTCTGTAAGTCTGCAGCCCGAGCCAGCTCTCTGCTGTCCAGGCTCTGGAATCCGTTTATAAAAGAAGCTTGTGGTTGTGTCTGTTTGTTGGTAAATGCATATTATACGCAAGCTGGAGCTGGCTGGCTGGCTGAAACTGCAGCTCGCAATCAGCCGTGCATCACTGAGTCAGCGCATCCCGAAGCCTGAGCACATCTCTGCCCAGGGGAAGCGGGGCTCGGTCCACACCACACCCAGGAAGGTGGGGCCTCCGGGTACCAGCACAGGAGCCCACTCATCCCAGGCAGAGGAGGAGAAGGAGGTGGAGCTGCAAGCCGAAAAAGTGTGTGATATTAGAGCGAGTGCTGAGTTTATTCTCCCAACAAGCGTTAGCATGCTTTTCTCATTTGATTGTTTTGGTGATTGTGGTAAAGTGCAGATGTTATGCAATGGCAGGACTGGTAACACTGGCCACTGCCAACTATAGTGCCAGGAATCATTTATAAGCTTCCCAGCAATGAGCTCTGTCAGCACATGCTTCACCTCCTGTAACCATTGCAGGCACCACCAGTGAGCCATGTAGTGGGTGAGATGTCCCCCCCATCGGGGAAGACCACTCCAGTCCTCTGGAAAAAGGGCTCCTTAGCCCCTTTAATTCTCCTTGCTTTGGCCACCCCATCCTCTTTCAACTCATGCAAACTAGCTCTGCAGCTCAGCCAGAGAAGCTGAAGTGGCAGCATCACCTAACCAAGTGGGACGTTTTGGTAAAATAAAAAGATTTCAAAATCTCAACAAGAAGGGCTGTAAGATTGCCTTGAGTGTTTGAAATAATGTATGTATGCATGCATCTAGGTATACCTGTATAGCTACACGAGCCAAGTGACTTGCTTTGGCTTGCTTATCATTCTAAGACATAAAACAGGTAATCTAGCTTTATTTGACACCTACGATAATCATCCAAGAAAATGAGAGGCTCTGTAATGGAGGTCTGTAAACAGGTCTTGCAGGTCATTCACACAAGTTGGCTGTGTGCGACAGGGCTCTATGGAAACCTGGCTGTAAACACGGGCTTGGATCAAGAGCTTCTCCACTGACAGAAAAGACAAAAACTAAAGCTGTGCAAAACTGAGTAAGTCTCAGAAAATGATTCACCCTGTTAATTAATTTTCCATTTTGGTTCATGGAATGC
Organism: Oxyura jamaicensis; assembly: GCF_011077185.1. Taxonomy (NCBI): domain Eukaryota; kingdom Metazoa; phylum Chordata; class Aves; order Anseriformes; family Anatidae; genus Oxyura; species Oxyura jamaicensis. The sequence goes on along the minus strand of NC_048903.1, from coordinate 15,531,010 downwards.
CCTTAGGTGGCTGCAGTGGGCTCAGATTTCTTTCTGGGCAGAGTTCACCTTTGCACAAGGACTGGGAAGCACTCCTCTCCCACCCTCCACACTCTGAGGAGCCATGGCCGAATCCTTTAAGGGAATATTTTCTTTTACCCAAATCATTCTGAATCATCCTAATTTCTTAAGGCTCAGAGGCTAATTTAATTGCCGCCACAGCGGGATGCTGGTAAGCCTGTCCCCTTGCCTTGTTAAGCAATGTCCCATTCAGTTCTCATCGAAATGTCCCCAGCTGCAAATTTCTCTCATGACAGCCACCAGTAAAAGCAGCTGCATGTGTGAGAAGTCCTTTTGCAGAGAGCGCAGTGTTCTTTGGGTTTGTTTCAAAGTTGTCTGTGTGCTAGAGCTCTTCATTTACTGTTTGAATCAAGAACTCTTAAAATAAGGCAAAGCCGGTGAGCAGAATCTGGCAAGCATTCCTTGAACGTGCAGAATTCAAACGCCCTTGCTCTGCCATCTTGTACCAGTACAGCTGGAGCAAACTCATGCTGCAACGTGAACGCTCACACACTGGTTTTATGTAAAGTTTGTGTGGTCATTGAAGTTCAGTAAAAACAGTTTGCTTGCTTGCTTTTGAGTAATAACAAATGGAGAGCTTTGCTCCAGCCGTTTCATTCCATGATTTACAACTACATCCTTAGGCACAGTTTTCCCACTGAAATGCTTTTTACTCTGATCAGGAGACAGAATGAAAGGAGTGGAAAGAGTCCCCATGTCATGCCCCAGGCCATCCTAGGGAGGGGATAGGCAATTCTGTGCCTTATCTCTCCCAGCTCTCCCCCTACAATATGCTTGGAGAAATGACTAAGCTGTGGAGAGGAGCTGGAGCAATATGAAGTAGGTGTGTAGGAGGTTGCCAGTGGGGCTGTTCCAGCTTCTGCTGGGAGTCACCTTGACCCAGCATTACAAAGGAAATGTAAAACTAAATTTCTTCTTTCCATTCCTGCCCCGCAAACTGCATAGCATAAAATGTATTACTTTCTTATTTCCAAATAGCATTTCTGTATGCATTATTAATGTAACTAAAACTCAGACCTTCAATTTATCATTCCCTGGATGCTCACACTTAGAAACATGTGTTATATCATTGTCTGTTTAGTGATGGTGTTAAGTTCTAGCTGGAAAAGAGACGCATGGTGTTGGGAACTGTATCTTTCCCAAAGGGATCACCAAAATCTTACTTGTTTTTACAGGATGGCAGAGGGCAAGCATCTCCCCAAGCTCTGATTGTAGGGGAACAGGAAGATAATGAGAGGCTATGGTCCATTTTACTCTATTCCACCAGGCAGGAGCTAGAATTTGGCTGCTTCTGCCATTGTGCCTTCATTAATCAGTGATTTGACTGTTTTCCCCCCTCCCAGTGTTTCCCTGATAAACATCAGTTTAAAACCCAAACCTGTAGCCCACTAATAAATCATGGTTATTTTGGTCTATCAAGCTTTCATCTGGCTTAGCCTTAACTTTCCCCTGCCCTGAGGAAGACTTATATTAGGGTGCTCCATAAGGTGCCAGAAACAGAAGAAGGTTTATGTAGCTGGGGTTTTTTAGCAAAACCACCAGAAACCCTAAAGCGCCCAAGAAAAATTGCCAGTGGAAGAATGTGTTCTAGTCGGATTGGCAGAAAAAAATAGACACCTCTAAAAAGCCCAGTGGGGATGGCGGTTTGGGCCCAGAGAGACTGTAAAGTGGTTTCCATCGGAGCCATATGAAGTTGATAAAGGTATTTCCTCTGATTTTAAAGGATCAGGAGTCACAGCCACTTTGGGGTGTGGATGGAGATGGAAGCTTCTTGGATCTTTGTTTCCTCCTTGCCAGGTGGGAAAATAGCTCATTGTGGAAGGCTGAAGGATGAGAGCCGGCTGGTGTTAGCACGCACACCTTCTGGAGGCCTATGCCTTCAGGCAGGAATTAGACAAGATAGTTGAGTTAAAGCTGCAAGAATTGCTCCTGAAACACCCTGGTGGAGCATAAGGTTTCCTTGCTAATGCCTAGCACCTGCACTCTGCTGTGCCTGGGTGAAGGCGGCTGCTTAACTCTGGGTACTGTCAGTGAAGGCCAGGATTTTGACTCCTGTAATTAGCAGCTAACATCAGGACTTCAGTGTGCCAGGCAGCAAAGGGGTCCCTTCTCTAAACATCTGCCCCCAGAGCCTCGCTAGGAGGAGAAAAATATGAGCAGAGGGGATTAAAGTGACAGCCCCCGTGATCTGGCATATGTCACTGCCTCCGAGGCTGATTTAACTGGGCAGCAGGTAGAGGAGACAAATATTCACCAGAGGAGCTGGAGAAAATGGAGGCAAGGCAGAATGAGATAAAACCTATTAGAGAGAGTGTTTTACAGTGCAGTTCCTTCAGGGGCTGGGAAGGAGGGAGAAAGCTCACCATAAATGGAAAATGGCTTGAACTGTAATTAATTCACCTTGTCCCAGGTTTTTACTACGTTTCTACTGTATTTCCATGCAAGAGAAAAAAATGCACCAAAACTCACATATCCGGTATTTTTAAAGTTCACAACAGTAGTATTTGGTATTATATTTGCTCTATGTATGAAAGTGCTTCGGATGGCCTTGGATTTAAACTCCATATGAACTAATAAACCCTAAATGAAAGGGCATTTATTGGAAAGGCAGTATGAGAACAGATGCTGCTGCTGGTTGAACTGCCTGACTCCTGCAAATTAACAACATAAAGGAGAGGTTTTCTTGGAAATTTGTAGGCAAGAGCCTAAGCTCCACTGCTTGCCCTTAGCCACGTGGGTGTTGGAAACAGTGAAGGCAACTCTCCTCCCAGAGCTGCTGGTCACACAAAGGCAATTTGCGATGAGATAGTCAGCTCGGATTCTCTTTGGCTCACATCTTGTCAAAAAGAGGCTGGGAAATCAGTCTCTGTTCAACATTTCTAGCACAAGATGTAGTAGATTCCAGCTGTCCTGTGCGGGTTCTGCAGGTAAAAGTAAGCCTGTACCGCATGTATTTTGCCTCTCGCAGTGGTGTCAAGGACTGAAGAAACACTGTAAGGTTTCATAGGTCTGGAGCCAGAATTCACATAATGACTCTTGCTATTTAGAACTAAAGCAGATAAAAATGACAGGATTCTAGTGAAGGTCTTGGCTTTCCCCAGGTTCAAGGATTCTTGGATCAGGGGCGGGAGTCCGATAGGAAATCAAGGCTAAAGTTTGTACTTCCCCCTTTGTTACTGTTGAATATACAGAAAAAAAAAAAAAAAAAAAAAAAAAAAGAAATATATGGAAAGAAATAAAGGATATACACTTCTGCAGCCTAAGAGCTGGTTGCAATACTGCATGCTTTTATGTAGAACTCAATAAAATGCATTTGCAAACATAATTACAGATACAGCAGTGTTCTCTAATAATGGATTATATAAAGCATGTTATGAAATGCATTCATATCAGGTTCTTGGCAAATTATACTACCTACTCTAACCAAGTGTTGTAAAACCAATTATGGGTATGTAGGAATTACTGACACAATGTATGCACCCCTGAAATAAAATACATTTTTGGATGGTTGTAAAATGTACTGTAGAGGGTGGTGGAGTTACTTGGAGCATGTTGGAGGCAGCAGTGCTGGAGAGGAAGGTATTTTGGGGGAAAATAGGGTGATAAATTGCTCTTCAATGCCTAGCAGTCGACAGTTGGCTCAAGGCCTCTAGGTTGATCCAGTTGTCCTTATGTGCCATGGTGTTTTGTCCTGTTTTGTCATGCTGTAAATTCCCACCAAACTATGTAGGACTTCGCTTGGCTAGGTGACAAATGAAAAAAATTAAGATCCTAGTCCTGAATTCACATCAAGCATTAATGATGTTGCTTCACTTTGCTGGATTCCCACCTGAAGGCTTTATTCAAAACCCTTTCAGCTGAATGGAAATTTACGATAGAATTGGACAATCTCTGGATAAAGTCTTGGTTTAATTTAGTCAGATTATTTCTTTAGGGCAGAAGGGATGTTATTCTGAGTTATTAGGTTATGAATGTTGCTGTGTCATAAGGAAAAAAAATGGATTTCTTGTTCTACTTCCTCATCACAAACAACAACCTCTAGTAAAAGATAAGCAGAACCAGTACAGATAAAAAGGAAGCCCCTTTCCTCTTCTCACTGCAGTGAACCTTTACCCAAACTCTTTTTTTTTGTATGGTTCCTGTTGTTGTTCATATATTTCCTATTTATGCCTGGGTCTTGAAGCATAGTCACAACCACACAAGTTCCTGTCATCTTGTTTGTTTCCTCAGAAAAAAAACTTCTCCAGCCCAGGTTTTCTATAACTGTATGTTTGAGTGGTTTGTGAAAGCAGGCAGTGCACAAACCGTGGTTACTGCTTCTAGGAACTACATGCTCACCTTAAGCACGCAGTTGCAGAAACGTGTCCCTCAAATATATCAGATAAAACTTGTTAGAGAATAAAGTACACTTGATTGCATGCCCAAAGCCCAGCTCTCCAGATCGAGGGACCTGACTGCAATTAAGTGAGTTGCTCTTTCAAGCTGTTTTCCTGCATATTTTTCCTATGAAAGCTAAGTAGGAGAGTATGGTGTATAGCCACTCTTAAGCAGAAATGAGATTGAGACACATGCTTAAACACAGAAACTTAGATTTATTTCCTTAAGAGCATCTACACTGATAATTTGCAAGTACATCTTTCCTCCAAGGACCGCAAAGCACTTTGCAAATGTTGTTGGAGGCTCACAGTGTTCTTGCACTTGGGTAAACTTGATCTTAGAGAGGTTAAGTGATTTACTCAAGGTTGCCCAGTAAATCAGAGGTAGAGGTAGGAAGTGAAACAGGATCATGACTGCAAATGACATCCTTTAACCTTCGGAGGTGCTACTGTGTGTAAATAAAGGCCTGACCTTGCTAGCCTTACTCATGTGAGCAGTCTCTGAATTAATGGAATGACTTGCATGAGAAAGGGCTGCAATGTCGGCCTTTTTAGGCCTTTTCTTCTGAAGCATTTAATATTTCCCAAGAGGTGTTGTTGGCTTCACCTCATACCAAAGTGTCTTATAGCAACAATGACAACAGCAACAGAAATCTGTTTCATGTTTTCCCCCTAGTACGCTAAAGTCAAGATCCAATGCAAGAGCCCTCTGTCTGGGTAGGCGCTAAGCCACTGGGACCTGGAGCCACTTGGCATTTCTTGGAAGTGGGCTCTGACTTCTGTGCTTTTCTCCTTCACAGGGAAAGGAGAGATTTTGTGTCATGATATGGACCTAGAGATTCCTCAGCTGGTAGAAAAAAAAAAAATGTGGTCCATATTTCTTCAGCAATAGCTTGGCTCTCCCCCAGTTTCAGCAATCACAGAGACTAATATGTAAGAAAGACCACATTAAAACTATGATGTAAAAATATGTCTTTAATAAAAGGAAAGGAGAGTTCCAAAACTTTCTTCTTTCTCTGCAGAAAAAGTGTTCCTAGCTACAAGCCACTTTTTGCCTATTTAAATGTGTGTGCTTCTTATTCCCCTTTAGCAGCTTTCCAATGAATGAAGAGGTAGATGACAGAACGACACCAGGAGTAAATTAGGTGAGTTATATAAATGCAAAATAACGAGCAGATTTCAACGTTAACACACGCGGCAGAGATTTCTCCTGCAAGAAAGAAATGAGGGAACCTACAGCATCTGAAGAGAAATCAGCTGAGTGAACTCCACTGCCTGCTCCAGCGTGCAGAGATGTGAAACTGCCACATACAGTGAAAGTGGAAGCGACTACTGAAACCTGCAAAAGCAACAATTCCCTGAAGCTTGAACTTCTGCGATAAAGGGAAAGAGATCATTAACTGTGAGTGGGGATAGCTCGCGGAGGAGGAAAAAAACCCACCCTTTAACTCTGGAGTTTTTAAAAGTGCCCTTGTTTGTTTTCTTGGCAGGGGAACGGAGCATTTGGCACCCATCCTTGGAAGGTGGCCCGGCTGTAAAAATGCTGGGGTTGGCCCTTTCCATGCTGTTGCTAAGCCGATGGCCCAATAGCCGGCTGGGGCCCTCCAAACCCCACCCCGCGCTCCGGCCGGATCCAGGCTGTATTAAAAGCCTCTCTTCTCCCACTTGCTAATAATAATTTTTTTATTTTTTTTAAGCCAAAGAAGTGCCGAGTTTATGCAAGCAAAACCGACCCGGCTCATGCCAAGAGGAGCTGGAGAGCAGCAGCCCGTGCCCCACGCCTGCTCTGCGAAGCCCCGCGGGGATGGGGCTGCGGTGCCCGGCTCCTGTCTGACTCGTTCTGCTCCCCTCCTGTTCCCTGCCTGCACAGCCGCAAGGTATAGGGCAGAACTGAAGGCTTTTTTTTTTCTTCCCCCCACTCCCTTTTTCTTTTTTAATAACTTTATCAACTCTGAACCCCAGAATGATTTGTGCATTTTGCTCTCCCTGCGCTTTTACTCTCGGTTAGAATTTGGATACTTTCCATTTCTCAGTTTAAAAACTCTTTTTTTCCCCCCTTTTTTCTTTTCCTTTTTTTTTTTTTTTTTCGTGGTTGTTAGTGGTTTTGCATAAAAGGGCATTGTTAACTCTTTCACAGTCCATTTGGAAAAGGGCTCTCTTGGCTCAGCTGTTACAGGCGTTTCTGGAAGAGCAAAATAAAGTGCTGGGTTTCAAAAACGTAGGCTGAAAAGAAGAGCAGTGATGGAAAAGATTTAAATTGAAACTGCTACTGTAGGAAAAGCAGAGCTAGGAGAGCAGAGCGCCTATTATTTATTTACAAGAGCCCTGCCAGTGCTGCATTAGACAAGGCCTCTCCAAGCTAATGCTCAGTAGATGCCCTCCAAGGGTGGCTGTGCCGGGTGCCCCGTGTTGATGGGCACCCCTCCCTATCTCAGTGCATGCACAGAGCATTGCTTTTGCATGCACAAAGGGGAGCGCGCGCTTTTCTGATGCCTAACTGTAAACGAAGCCAAAGCTGCACCTTTGTACTGAGGCTGGCTTAAGTGTGGTGCCTGTGGGGGACCGGGATGTCCCTGACATAGCATGGACTCACAAAACACATGGGAAGAGCCAGGGAAATTTTCACTGGGAGTCATGAAAAGTGGAGGATTAATTTTCCCTTTTGTCCATAGAGATAAGAGGCTGGGAAGTTGGCATCTGTCATTTAAAGCCTTTTTCCTCTTCATCAACAGTTGCAGCTGCAGAAAGTGGGTCCAGCCCGGCTGCCGCGGGAGGCTGAGCTGCACGCATGTGTGCGCTCACACTGCCGGGAAGAGCTCGCCCAGCTGAAGTCCTTGAGCTTTGAGTGAATGCTAGAAACTGAGATGACTTAAATATTTGGCAGCAGCTAGGATAAGTTATCTTTTTTCTTTAAAAAAATAACATGTTATGCAATCAGCTTTTATTATATTTATGGGTATTTATTCTTTCTGTAGATGATAAAATAATCTCGGTGGAACCAATAGGAATGTAAATTTAAAAATTCAGGCTATTGGAGAATTAAATGACACAACATTTCTTGTAAAAGTTCTAAAAGCACACACAAAAAAAACCCTTCCTATATTTGCACATCCTGTGGTAATTAGCACATGAATATTTTCCATTTTTAGTCTTCGAAAAAATACTTTTAGAATGGTTGAAACAAGTGCATATTTTTCCAGCATCCAGCACTGCCTTTTCGTATGATTGCTGCTCTTAAATACTTGTATGCACAGTTGTATGCATGTTTGTTGTGCCTGTTAGTTCAGTTTGGTAGAACAAATGGAGAAAACTAAAATATGGATTTTTAGCCACTACAATGTTCCCTGCAGACAGGGCTTTTTGTACTGCCATAGAAATGCAGCAGCTCAGAGGAAGAACACAGCATGTAATTCTACATACATCACAGCCCTTTTTTATTACTCTTACCACATCAGCTGAATGGAGAATTATGAAAACTATGTCCCCGATTCTGTAAAGATTTTAAAAAGAGGCTTAACTTTGGACATACAGGTAACTTCAAAGGGAATTAAGTGAAAATACAAGATGTGAGTGGTTCATGACAGGCAGATGCATTAGAGAGAATGATCTACACAAAACTTGATCCAGAAGCTCAGGAATTACATTAATTGACCTTTGTGAGCTAAACAAAAGCTCACTGGAAATTATGTTCAGAAGCTCAAAGTATTTTGAAAAAATAAAACCCAATGAAATGAATATTCATATTATGGAGTGTCCTCTGACTTGTCTGTAGGCAAGGGGACTGGCTCTGCAGAAGGGCGTGGGAGTATTGTCGTTGATTTTACTGAAGCCAGAATTTTGCCCAAAACACTTACTCTTCTCCTGGCTCTAAGTTTTTTTTTATTAACTCTGACATTGTTTCCTGCATCTATGCTGTCACATTGCATGGGGTGCAAAACCATTCTAAAATTAACAACGGACTTGAGCTGCAGAGCACGGCTCATTGATTAAACCTCTGAATCCATCTCGACAAAGTTTGATTAGATGTTTGATTCAAGCCTACTGTATAGACACATCTCTTTGTACATTCACAATTTTGTTGGCACACCTGTTGTGGCCTGGTTGGGAAATTTTGTGCATGTAGCAAATCCTGGTCTAATGGGGCAAACTAAGCATCGATTTTGTTTCACCATGTCGGAGCAAGCTATGTCAACTACTGCACATCACTTTGTGATCATGCTAAAGCCGCTCCGACAAAGAGCCACCTCAGCAAGCTGTCATTTTAATGTTTTATCCATTTTCTTTTTGTGTATGTGTGCTCCACATTACAGTGAAGCCTCATCTCTCCTGCCCACCGCCATAGGCTACAAGTCTGTTGCAAAACTCAAGTCTCAAACGTGTCACATACAATGAAAGAGAAAAATTCCACCCAAAACATTCTGATTGCTGGTGCTCATGCTGAAATCCCCTTCTGGTCAGGAAGAGGAAAAGACAAGCGCGACACTGGTTGTGACACCTGCATGGGTGCATTGCTAGACCTTTTGCAGCCGAGAGAATTTCCCTCCTTGTTTGCTGCAGGACACAGCACACCACCCCCATGTGCTTGCTGCAGTGGGAATCCTTACGTGCCTCCCTCCTGCAGCCAGACACAGGGTGCCTGTGTCCATTTATCCCCTCAAACTAAACTGAGCAGCTATATTGCAATACTGCAAATTAGAGGCCTTCTATATCATAATTTTAAAGCACTTTAGCTTGTTTTATCATTTAGCTCTTTATTCATCTAACTAGTTAGGATTTTTAAGATCTAATCTAGTTCCCATTAAGACACAGAGAAGAATTCCTCTCACTGTGAAGTGTTGTATTTTGGGAAGTCAAAACCTTTGGTGTCTGCCTGAGACATTTATATTTTACAGACTTTAACAACTCAGCCTATAGATTTTTCTTCATCAGTGGGGAAGTTTTATTCTTATCCCCATTTTACAGGATGAAATCTCTTATTCAGTGAAGTATGTGAGCATGTGCCAGTTTCAACAGAGCTGGTGGAATCTTTCCAGGATAGACTAAGTTTGCCAAAAGTGCAATTTGAAGTGGAAAACTATTCACAAATTCAGGTTGAATGTAACAAAGAGTTTTGTCAAAAATAAAACTGGGGGAATTTCTTTTCTCAGGAAAGTTTAAATGTTTCATATCAGTATTTTCAAAATAAACTATGTCATTCTGACCTTTTTAAAGCCAGTTACATTTCAAAATTAACCTTTTTTTGTTCATGACTTTTGCAAGTAATATAATAAAGGAAATATTAGAGTTCTTGCTATGGGAGCAAATTGTCACTACTTTAAATTTACTTTTGACATTTTGAAATTGAGGTTTTTTTTTCAGCTAGAGCTGTTTGTTGTTTAATTTTTGCTTTAAAAATGCAAACAAAATGCAAACTTCCATTCTAGATCAATCAAAGCAAGCTGAATTGACCCCAAATGAAACTCTGGGGAGATTTTATGCTTGTTGCACCAAAACATTAGGTGTTTTGGGGTCAACCCCACCTGATAATTTTTTTTTTTTTCCAGTTTGCCATTCAGCCACCAGACTGAAGGGAACACGTTCATACAGCTCCAACTCGAACAGCTTAACAGCCCTATTGTTCTCATTTGACTTCTGTGAAGCTACCGGTGCTGGAGTCAACCACGTGCCTTGGAGTCTCACTGAACAGGCGCCTAAACAAACAAGAGAAAGTCAAATGGGGAGACGGGCACAGCCCAGCTCCCAGCCCTGGCTTCCTGGCTCAAGACCCTTTTTATCCTCCAGGTTTGCCCTGCTGAGATCTCTACAACACATCAAGCTTATGGGGAAAGGGTGTGGGCTGAAAGGGGAATGATTTTGTTTGCAGCATTTGGCTTCGACACACTCGGGGTAGTGTGTAAGGTGGGTGGCATAGGAAAGGGGTGGTACATCAAACATGCCTGGGTGAATCTGGAACGGAGATCTGGGCAAAAATTTTCAGTAGTTCTTATGTTAGGCTATGTGCTTCTCCCTCTTATGAACATAATGTCCTGTAAGTAAAGGCCCAGGTCAATGCAGGTAGTTATTTAGACCTTGCCCATCTTCTCTCATCTCACAATGGCTTGTCTTTATAATGCAAAGTGATAAAAGTGAGTTAGAATAATTTTACAAGAATGAGTCTGTTAAGGAAAAAAAAAAAAAAGATACACATATACACATTTAAACACATACCTCTAAATAGCAAAATTAGGTTTTGAAGTTTCAAACGTTATGCTTTAAAAAACAAATCCCAACGAGCCAAAAGAGAAGGAAACATGATCCAAAGGATGCTTACTACACACCAAAATATTTTCCACCAAACTAAGTTTTATTAACTTCTCACTGCCATGTGATATGTATCTGCAGCTCATTCATACTGCCTTAATTTGTTGCTGCGTGTGACAAGTTGTAGTCAGATCTACCCTGACACACCGTGGGATGTGGAGTACACATATAGCATGCTAAGACAGTTGAAAACCAAAGACAAACAGCTCCAAAGAGAGAGGTGAGCAGCATGATCCAGCCTGTGTCCATGAGAGGGAGAGTATTTGAAATGGCACACCTACTTCCAAGTAGATGAATGCTGATTGCGTGCTATAGCTCGGAATGAGCAAGATAATTCAATCCAGTGTTCCCACAGATGTCTTTGTTTCTCTTCTTCCCTGTGTACTTGTTAATGCTCTTTGTAATGGCATTTTTAATTTTTTTTTCTGTCAATGTATAGTGAAAACCAGGGTGTTCAGACATGTAAAACCCATAGAAATGAGAAGGATGGAACAGCTTGCTTTCTGCTGGAGAAAGAGGTGAACCCAGAGGCTGCTGTGGTAACATGATGCTCCATGAGTGAAGACTTTCTGGTCCATGTGATGTTGGTAACAATACCAGCAATTCAAACCAAGGCAGTAGGCAGCTTGTGGTGGTGAGACAGTGAAGGTATGTTGGAGTCAGAAGCCCCCATCCTGCAGAGCTAGCTTTGTTTTTGACCAGCTTTGGGTCCCCCTTCTAAAGACGTGAAATATTTCTGGGCTACAGCTACAGGAGTTCAATTGTCCAGGATATGTCTGGTGACAGGATGAGTCCTTCATTGTCTGCAGGATCATGGAGAAGTTCCTGCCCAGGTAAAGCAATGCTAGCTACATTCAAATTACTAAAAAGTTTGGCAGGAAACAGGTGACATTTTGTCTTTTAGTGAATGAAGACATTAGTAATTATGACAATGAGCTAACATTGAAAGGGTCATTATAAAACCACAGAACAAAATACATCTTTGCTTCTTCTCTCAGGTATGGGGTTCATTAAACATGCAGCGTAGCCAGCTGGTCAAAAGAGGTGATTCTTCCCCTGTATTTAGTGCTGGTGCGGCCTCACCTTGAATATTGTGTGTGGTTCTGGGCTCCACAATATAAAAAGGATGTTAAGGTCTGTGAATGCATCCAGAGCAGGACAACAAAGCCGGTAAAAGGGCTGGGAGGCATGTCCTGTGGGGAGAGGCTGAAGAGACATGGGTTGTCTAGTCCAGAGAGAGGAGGCTGAGAGGCAGCCTCAGTGCTCTCTGCAGCTCCCTGAGGAGGGAAGGTGCAGAGGGAGGCCCCCTCCATTGGCCTTTGCTCCTTGATCACCGAGGGCAGGATGCTCTGGAACAGCACAAAGCTCTGCCAGGGGAGGTTCAGGCTGGACATTAGGAAAAAAAAAATCTGTTCTCTGACGGTGGTCAAACACTGGAACAGGCTTGCTAGTATGGTTGTTGCTGCCTCATACCTGTCAGTGTTCATGAGGCATTTGGTAAATGCCCTCAGTAACATGCTGTAAGCTTTAGTTAGCCCTGAGGTGGTCAGGCAGTTGGACTCAAAGAACTTTGTAGGTCCCTTCCAACAGAACTATTGTATTGTATTGTATTCTGTTCTGTTCTGTTCTGTTCTCTTTGTGTGCTCATCTATGTCTCTGGGGTCCTGGGATCCAGAGTTTTGGGGTATATCTCAGATATACCTAGAAAACTAATTGACAGTAACATAATGAAGGAGCATGTATTTAGGCCACAAAGGACAGTGAAACTCCAGGTAAACATGGCAGTAATTTGTAATAAACTCTTTCAAGCTTCAATTTGTGAAGACTCTGATTGTTTGACCAAGTGCAAGTTGCCTTCATTTAAGTCCCTTTGGGCTTAGCCTTATGAGAGTCTGGCAGAGAAATGGAGTGGTTTCAGTGATTATCCAAGTTTATCTTAAACTATTCTTAAAGCAGGATCTGTAGCATTGCACTGCCTTGCTCTGAGTAGCAGAAAGATGAACTGGGCAAGTGCTGCATCTGGTTAGTGTTTCTACAGACTGTGCACAACGATCACTCATCTAGAAAGAAACACTTTCCACTCTACGCGAACATCAGTGGAAATGCTGAGCATGTTTAGCACTGTTCTCTTTTTATCATAGAAAAGTGACATTCTCTATGGACCTACTCCAAAGCCCAATCGTGTCAATGAAAGGACTCCTATTGACTTCAGTGTGACTTGGATTGGTTCCTAAAAATGGGAACAAAGCAGCAGACTTCATAAATCTTCTGATGTGGTCCTTAAAGCAAGAATTCAGACCTCATGGGGCAAAGGTTTGTGATTAGAAAGATGATTTGGACTCTCTTCCTGACTGAACCATTCAGGTCTTACTGAAGTTTTCTTTGAGAAAAATCGTTTGCCAGTCAGCACGGGGTACAGTTAGTCTGTTAAATGCTACATTATACCTTTTATTTTTTATTATTGTGTGAGGATTGATTAAAATAATCAGTGACCCTGTGCTCAGGAACAAAAGAAAAAAAAGGCAAAGAAAAGCAAATGGAGCCATGGGGCTAAAATATGTTGTTGAGAAGTGGAACAATTGAAAGTGTGTGTTAGAGAGGAATTATCACAGCACTGTTGGCACTGAGGTGGCATTGAGAAGCCTTAAACTATCATAAAGCACATGCTGGTAGAATCTCATCCTGCACCTTTACTGTCATGCAGACTTTTTTTTTTTTTTTTTAATGTATGATCTTCCTGGCATGAGAGAAGAGGTGCACACTGATGGCCAGCTTCCCCCTCACAGGCAGCGCTCATCAGCAGTTGCTGCTTTCTGCAGTTCTTTGCCTAGACCTCCCATAGATAAGTTTTTTAAAGGGTAATTAGGAAATTAAGAGGAGTTGAACTTCTGTGTTCCTTTGGGCCATTGACAGAAAGCCCTTTTTATTCCCTCACCTGGTGGAAATGTCCTTTTCTTCTCTCCTTATAGACCTGTTGCGTGTCCTCCATAACTTAGTGTTGTGCCTAACCATGTTAAAACACGTGGGAAGGGAAAGTCTGCTCACTGTACGACTTTCTGTCATGACTTTCAGCCTTTGACTCACAAGCATAATTTGGTTTTATCACTCCAGAGTGCACTATAGATGCCTGGTTTGCAAGGCTCATAATGTGAACCATCATGTTACTGTGTGGAACCTCTTTTCCACACTGCTCTATATGTCAGTCAACCTTTTAACTTGATTAGGAGGTTAATTTGCATGGTACCGTGTGTATTCTTTTACTGGAATATATATACTATGAAATGTATGATGTAAGTTAATCCAAAGCTAAGGAGGCCAATAAAAGCTAGTTCCTTAAGGAGGAAGAAAAAAGAATACAGCTCAATGGAAGAAAGGCTTGGTAGGAATCCAGAGTCCTGACTCATTGTTAGCCTCAAGAGCGTCCTGACTAGCATCAACGTGTTCTGGAAGCAATGTGATTTTCCTACCGTATTAACAAAAAATAATAAAATGTAATGCTAAAACAATGGGACATACCAGAAAATTTCCACTGAGAAATGGTACCTCAGTAATATGCCTGTGGCAGAACAATTTCCATCCTGCTCACATAATCTGAGCATATGGCAAAGTTGCATGAGTTTGTGCTCGCTGAGAAAAAGTGAGCAGCTCTTTTAGGTGCTTAGACTATTCCTTCAATACCAAATGTTTCAGAAAACTAGTAAATAGAATACAAAATATATTTCTATTCTTGGGAGACACCCAGTCAAGAGGGAGCACTAGGAATGTACAGTGTAGCTGCAGAGGAGAATTCAGCCTTTATGGAAATCTGAAAAATACCTCCATGGCTTTCTACCCATGTTTCTCCATAAATGTAATCTCAAAAATATATACAATTTGGAAGTGATGGCGTCCTGGAAGCTTGGCTAGTGTGAGCTCACAGTTATCTTTTACTTGATCCTGTGAAATAAATTATATGCAGCAAATCCCCACTGCAGATAAATTCTTCTCCATCTGTTTTTTCTATAAGAAAAAAAAAAAAAAAAAAAGTAAAATTACTTTCATGCAACAATTGCACAAGCAAGTCATAAGCGTAAAGACAAAGGAGAAGAAAGTTAGAATATTTTCTGGTTTGATGCCAAAGATTTTTAAGATAAAAATTCTCTGAAAGTAACTGCAATAAACCAATTACGGTTGAGCTTGAACAATCCTCAAGTTAAATTAAATTCAATTTTACTTAAATATTTATTAGGAGCAAAAGAAAACATAAATGCAGAAAAAAAAAAGAACTTTATGTCTTAATTATCATCTTTATCCCACAATGTCTCCTACTCTGAAATGAGGTCATTGGATTTTAGTAACCCATCCAAGTGCAGTGCAAAATATATTTCAAGGCAGAACAAGAGTTCACATCTGAAAAGCAAAGGGGTTAACAAAAATATAAAACTGTGTGTGAGAGAAAGCTCTCAATGCCTAGGGAAGTATAGTTTTACCTGTGAGGAACAAAAAAGTTGGTCTGCATCCACTGCATGGACATAGACATAAACTAATCTCAGCAGGGGCTACACATGAACAAACAGCTAAAGCCTGATCAAATACAGGCTGAACTTAGCAGAAAAGCTCACAAATCAGAGTTGTATTTTCTCAATAAAAATAAAAATAAAAAATGTTAGATTTAAAAATAAAACAGGTACAATCTTGTAATTATATGAATCAATAATGTTTATAGCAAAAGCAACAGAACGTACTTAAAGAGTTATAATTATAGTTTGCAGGTCACTTAAATGCCTGGCTTGGACAGTCTGTAAAGAGAATATGGCCAAGCTCTATGGATAATAGCCTGAATAAATAAGGAAGTTGTAGAAGTATGGCTAATGAAAAATAAGCATTCTTATGGGGAAATGGAGAGTGACAGTAGGAATTAAGGTGATCCAGCGTCTCAGGTGTACCGTGGGAACAAGTACTGCAAACATTGTATGTGCTTTCCTGACTAGCTATGAAATCTGGAAAGGGTATAAAAAACAAATTGCTTGATGCTTACTTCAGTCCCTCTTGAATCACAGCATTTTATTTAGGAGTTAGTAGGCAGTGAAGATTTTTTCCACTTTTATATCTGTTTTGCTTTTCTGTCTCTGTTCAATGTCTATCAGAAGTGCTGTAACCCCACTCAAAATCCAAAACCCCAAAATGCATAAAGGCAAATAATCCAAATGTCAAACGTAACCATAAGCAATTAGTCAATCCATCAGAGCAAAAGCAATCAAACCACATCCTTTCTTTCCTCTCTGGAGACTCATGTACAGCTAATTATAACCCAACAAGAGCACTTTGAGGAAAAGGAAGAAAGGAAGAGCTGTGAATTTTGACCCCATTCTAGAAAACGACTGTCTCCAGGTGTTTTGGTGCAAGTGCTTCAGCTGGTGACATCCCAAAGTAAAAGTTCAGATGAAGAGCCCGAGTTACACCCAGAGATCAGCTGGAGCACGTTGCACCGCCTGCAGCGTGTATGAACACCTGTGAAGGCTATAACCCCAGCCTGCAACTTGCTGAGTGTTCCTGCTGTCTTTCAAGTGTATCTTCTGAATGGTTTTGCACTCAAGTCTGTGTTGTAATGGCCATGAAAAAATTGGATGAGGTTTTCTTCTGGTAATACAGGCAAGACCATCTCCAGCGGTTTGCAACATATTGGCACTGCACTTCCGAATGCCGCTCTCTCCAGAAGTGTGGGATAGTCCAAGCATGTTATCTCCCTGCAGCCCCTACTAAAGTGTGAAATCATAACTATGTTTCTGTGAGAAGTATTTAGGTAACAATTTTAGGGAAAAGACTTGGCTTTCTGTTGATTGTCTTGCACCAAGGACACTGCTGTAGAGTTCCTTGGTGCTGTGGCCTCAGTGTCTTCCTTGAGGCCTACCTCAGAGTTCCTTCTGCGAGGCCTACCTCGTGTCCTAGAGAACCTAACTTTAACTTCTAAGTATATTATTAAGAATGTGCTTTCCCAGGTGTAACTGTATTGTTATGAATCTACCTGAAATTGTCTTCTGCAAGTGTGCTGGCTTCCATTTGTAAGAAAGTTGTTCTGTCTGTACTTCTGGGCATTTCTTTTGTTCATTTGCTTTTGTCAGAGGCTAACAGTACACAAGTTGTTGTTTTCATGTGATCATTCTTGAAATTGCTTCATGCTCAGAGAAATGTGTAGGCGTTCTTTCTGTGTATTTTCTTTAAATAGTAAGTGAAAGCAGTAATACAAAAAAAAAAAAAAAATTCACTGTGAGATTCTGTGCCTTTTCTGCCATCTTCATCTTTCATTCATCTAATGAGCTTATTTTTACTTCTTATCTTTCAGTCCCCACTCTGTATTAACAAGTTCTCCCTTGATTTCATTGATTCTCCTTGCCCACGGTGGCCTTTTTTAATAATTTATTCAATATGTTTATTCTTCTGAAAGTGCAGGCTGCCAAGAGAGGTTGTAGAATTGTCATCATTGGCTCAAATAGACACCCATCTATTAGGGATTATTTAAGGATAAGAAAATCAATCCCTCTGTGATTCAAGAGGAGGAGGGGATGGATTAAATGACCTGGTAGAATAGCCCCCTCTAATTCAAATTATTCTCTCTTTTGTTTTTATTTTTTGTTGTTGTTCTAAATTCTTTTTGATCTCAATTTCCTAATTTTTTTAGATAATGTTCTCTTGTGTTCATATTCTTTGAAAGTGTGAAGAATTTGCATGAACCAATTTTTATTAGTTCCCTTGAGAATGTTAAAAACTTCAATTAGGTCACTGTGAAGTCTCTTTTCCAGAGTGAAATTCCTTAATCTTCCTTAATAACTTAAATCTTTGAAAACTGATGTTGTTCAGCAATGCATTTTCCTCAAAAGTAATTATATACCAGTTAAGTTGCTACATAACAGTCAGCTCTGTGTTATGCTCTAAATATAATCATTCTTTGGATTTTGTGGAGCCCATTAGCCCTGATGGGCTGGAAACACGACCGTCAGTACAGAGGTACAGTTTGGGGTATGATAGGAATTTCCCCTTTCCAAGAGGACAGCATTTTTCTTTTTGCACAGGAATATCTCATAGTGTAAACAGGTACCCTGGCTGTATTTCTTAGTAGATCTGCTCCATCATAATTTTAGGATTATTTTGACAACAATGAGCAAGTAAATCCATGAGGCAAATCTGGATTAACAGCCTGAGGAATGATGCAAGCTCTGTCTTTCATTTCATGTATGTATTATCATTTTTGCACTGTGTTTGCTATACTTACCAGTAGATTGCACCAGGTGGTGAAAGTTACAGAGGACTATTGGTCCATGTAGATTAAAACTTTCCTATCAGCTCTGTTCAGGTGAATCTGCCTGGAAATACACACAAAAAATGTGGATTGAAGACGGTGGGAAGCGATGAGGTGCAGGGACTAGAAAGTGACCTGGTGTTCCCTTGTTTGTCCTATATTCTCTCTGGTCTACACAATCTTAAAATGTTGGGGACTGAGGCAAAATTTCAAGGTGCAGACAGTCCCCAGCCTGAAAGACTGACATTGACTAGTGCCATTAAATAGTTTCCCTTGCTTTTTTAATCCTCTTTTTTTTGTTCACTGACTTTCAGGGTGTCTTCAAAACTTGTATTCATTTTATGGACAACAAGATGTGAATGTTTTGCAGTTATGCTGTGGGTATCACACTCAAGTGATAAGGGTTTCTGACTTGTTTCCATCTCAGCTTGGGTGATGCTCTTTAAGGGTACAAGATGATTTGTGCTGAAGTTACCATGATGATCCTTGTCCTCATTCCACACACAGTATATAAGGGTGGGTTTGGGGGGTGGGGAGAAGAAGAAAGAAAAAGATTGTCTTCAAATGGAAGTGGTTAAGTAAAGTAACTAAAATCAAGTGAGTTTTGTAAAGTAACCAAGGTAAACAGCTTCCTGCAAACACTCCTTAGTGTCACACCTTCTTTACCTTCTCTGCTTTCTCCTGATGTTTTTAGCCACTTTCTAGAGCACTGTCTATGTTAACAGTGGCACTTGTACAACTCAATTTTCCATTGCCATGGTGAGAACTCCTGCTGTTCCAGTCCTACTCTTTTGTCAAGTAACAGTTCTTTAATTATTCTGTAATAATTTCAGCAATATTTTCCCTAAATCCTATAGGCATTTTCTTGAGGGTATGCACTGGCTTGGCATTGACATTATGTATGTGTGACTTTGGCAAGGAAAAGATCTTTCTCATCTCCATTTGCTTTATTTCCTGCAAATCTCCATACACTTCATTTCTGTTTTGTAATCTGAGGTCACATTTCTGTACACACATTGGGTTTCAACAGCCTGATCATAGCAAAATCGGGATGTTTCCTGTTACCCTCACAGGAGCAGCCTTCTCTGTGTTCTCTCACAGATACACAAGGCACATACCTTACCTTTCTGTCTCCCTCAGCATCTCAAGAAGAAAAAGACATTAGGGGACAGGATGGAACTATAAGTGTCTCAACAACATCATTCTTACAGTGTAGCAACCTCTAAGGAAACTTGATTGGGATCCCTCTGAGGCAGGAAGCCATCTCTTGCACCAACAGTTGTCCATTCAGGCGTGGTCAGGGTCACCCTCTGATGAATGCTTGCTAAGTATTGGGGGACAAATTTAAAGCTAATGCAAGGCATGTCTCCGGGACAGTGTCCTCTGACTTCATTTTGTGTCATATCAGGCTTCAAGTATTACATTGTGTTGTGATGCCAGGATATTTTTAATGTCCTAGAGACTGAAAGCAACAAAAAAAAAATGTTTTGTCTCTTGGCTGGAGGATTTGCTCATGTTTGTTCCAGTCTAATTTAACTCCAGTTGAATTCAGAGCATCCTGTTTCTAGACTCAGCTTAACCTTGGGACATACATATTCTGATATATCTGTTTACTTCAAATACCATGCTTTAGCAAAACAGTCAGTGCTTGTAATAACTAAATAGCTGCTTCCTTACAACACCCACTAAAAGACACTGCAAGAAAAAGAGCTCAGATTCACAAGATACAAAAACAAAACAAAACAAAAACTTGCCAAATTATGAGTTTTAAAATTTACATGACATTCTTTGTTAAAATCAACAGTAATCAAGTTCAAAGCGGGAATAGAAGACCAATGGCACTCATATAACACTGAAAAATGCAAACCACTTAAGAGGCTATTGTATAACAGTGTAGTAAAGTTTCTGGCACTAATAGTCATGTTATTTAGATAAATACGGACACATTTGTGTGTATATATGGCACGTGTGCACCCCAGCCATTATTCAGCTCTAATGATGCCAGAGTTCTATTGAAGAGAATATCAGTTGGAAATGGTGCCTGGAAATATAATGTTTTCCTCCTTTGGGGGTGAAAGGAAAGGAGAGCACTGGGCTACGGAACACAGTGACTGGGCTTACGTTAGGAAAGCCTATGTTCCTATATGTTCCTGCTTCTGTTTTCTTATTGTGAAGGAAATAAAATGGGAGAAGGAAGGGGGGGGCAGTGTGTGAAGACAAGATCTTTCCTATAGACGTGTCTTGATTGCTGGACTTAGAGTTTCAGGGTTATGATCATTTCATGGAACTCTTTTAGCTGAGAAAACAAAGACTCCTAAAATTAATACAGCATTTGTACAGTTAGTACAATCTTCCTTTAGTAGGAATAGACATCCAACATTTTAGCAAGGAAGAGACAAACGTGTTGGTATGTAAATCTGATTTATTTTTTTTTCCCCAGAAAGCCAGAATGCCATCACTGCGGATTTCCTGCCCCGTCTCTCCTGAAGTGGGGCTGTATCCATTCCACTGCCCCCACACACAAGGAACAAGATCTCAGACACATCTAGTGATGGTTACCAGAATACACAGGATAGCTTTAGCATAGCAGAAACTAAATGCAATGGGTAATGTGGAGACCATGAATGTGTATATATTTATATATATAGGGTATATATATTTAGCTCTGATCTTAAGTGGCTGACAAGTCCTTTCTTTCAGATTTCCCTTATATCTAGGAGGTGGCACAAGGACTAAAAGTGGCAAACCTGCAGGATTCACAGCTTTCAGGGGATGTAACTTTGACTCACCAAAGTCAAGGCAAGTGCTGATTTGGGATGGAGGAGGTTCAACACACACAGTGTCAGCTGGCCCCTAGCAGTCAGCCTGCTGGATGAAGTCAGCTATGGTTTTGTGTGCGAGCTGTGGTGCTATCTGTCCTCAGGACTAAGGTGTAGTTGTCCTCTATGCAAAGCTACTATCAGCAGCTTTTGGGACCTCCAGATCTGATACTGAACGGTCGTGGCTAGGCTGTGGAACAACATGGTAGAGCTTGTTTATAATAATATTTGAAAAATAAAAAAAGGCTTGTTGTGCTTGTCATCGTATCGCAGTGTTCCTGATTATGTGTTACATACTGAAGCTATTTAACACACATTAACAACCTACAACTCACAATGCTTTATAAAGCCAGCCAGTATCTCGATTCTTATTTTGCAATATTTACACTTGAATTTTTATGGGACACAAGTTGATTTCCCAACCAAAGTTTGTTGAATGGATGTTTGCGATGGACAATCATATCAGCATGTGTGCTCACACGGAGCACAAGCATTTCGGTGCCTCCCAGCAAACAATACACACACTGAACTCCAAGTGACCCAGTTGTCTTTGCTAATCGTTCGCTGATTACTGGCTAATCAGTGCCTTGTTTAGAGCTACTAAGCCAAAACCACTCTCCGCTATGCTGCACTTGGAAAGTGGGATGGATTTTTTGGTCGTTGTCGTTTCTGTGCTAGTAGAGGTGGACGATAAAATGCTGCCTTGTGCAGAGCCCCGCAGCTTTAGGTAGCTCAGGAGTGGTGTCTGGGTGCAGACTTCCATGGGCATTGTTTAAATGTGAACTTATCTTTTGTTACTGGATTTTTGTGCAGGCAAGAGAAGGGAGCTGTAAACCTTCCTGTGATACCTGCTCCAATAAGACGATCCCTTTTGGCAGTGTGCTGTATGCTTCAGCAAACAAAGTGAGTCTCTTCAGAGCTAACGTTATCCTTGTCCTTGGGCAGAGGAGTACAGACAATGGGTTAGTCTTTTTGCCACCATGTTTATTAAATGGTTTATCAGCTATACAGGGTTAAATTTCACCCTGGGGATTTTTAGGATGGACGTTCTGGTCAAACTTACCTTGTTGTCAAACAAGTGCCTGTAGTTTTAGAACAGGAAATAGAGCCATTTTTTTGTGTTTTACAACAGTTCTTATGATGAAGGACACACTCGTGGCATGCCTTGTTCCAGAGCCTTGCTGATCTGAAAAAGCCCTGCCCTGAGTGTAAGAACCAGTGAATTAGTGCAAGCCCACCAGTTTCTACTTCTAGAAGCTCTGTTTTGCTGTTGATACATTATGATCTAATAAGTACAATTTTAATGAACATGAAGTATATTTTTCATGTTGTATTTTTTCTATTTTCTCTTCATTTGTTAATTTGCTAATTTGCCACAAGAATAATCCATGTTGAAAAGCGGAATGTTTTGTTCTACAAATCCCCAGGCTAGCTAATCTGTGTCATTCATACATTAACTTTTAACTTCTTTAAGTCTACATGGAAAGGCTTCTGAACACAGCTGAAAATGAGTTTAATATATCACTTTATTAAAAATATTATACCTTCTGATCTCACTAGCAGTTTCTGTTCATTTGAGGTGCAGGACAGGAATTGCAAGGTAAGAAATGAGACTTATTAGCAGTGCTATTGAATATGAATAAGGCTATCAGCTTTCATTTTCTTCTCCCTCACCAGTATGCATGAAAAAGCGAAGTGTTCTGTACAGATATATGAGAGTAAAAGGTATATGTTTGAAATACAATCAACACTGGCGGAAAACACCGTGGGCTCTCTAATATCTTAAATTCTATAAGCTGTGGATTTCCATGGACCAAAGAGAATGAAAAATGGGACTGGCCCCAAAAATCTGCAGACTTCTAAACTAGCTGGCACTCTGGTTGGGCTGTCAGCTATAAACTTGGACACATTTGTTCACACGTATCATAAACAGAGGGTATAAAATAACAGGGCTGAACTTTGTTTAAGAAACTTGCTATTAGAAATATGCCAGGACATCACAGTAAAAGGCAAAATTTCTCAAAATTTATGGGGTTTAAAATTTCCTCTCAAAGTTAAAAGTAGGCTTGTGTTTTCTTTTTTGCCTGACCCTCATCACCTTTCCAGTGAGAGGGAGCCAATTCATGAAGGAAGTTGGCTTTTCCTAAAGGCAGATTTGAAATTTCGTGCAATATGTTACAATTTCCTAGTTTTTCTCCATGCCAAGAACTCTTTCCATTAATTTTCCCAGAAAAACAAAACATGCAAGGTACATAGTCTTCAAAATGTTGAAGACAATTCAGCTACAAATGTTTGCAACATTCAGCCCTGGTTTTTAAAGCAAACATTTATCAGGGAGGAGATGTCTCTGCTTGGGAGTAGAAAGACCAAGATACCCAAGCCCCTTGCTCTCCTTTCTGACCACCCTCTGGCATCCCAAAGAAATCACTGCACCCCTCTCCCCTTTGCCTTTCCTAAAGTGGGAGATTAGAGGCTGGTTTCTCTCTGTTTATTGTTATGGTGCCTTGCACTTCATAGGCCCAACTGCCACTATTTTATACATATTTTAATGCCCTTCAAGAAGTATTTGGTATTTATACTTCCAAATCACTGAACAGAAAACTGGACTGGAAGGGCCACACTTTGAACAGAAACCTGCTGTAGAAGAGAAACCTGCTCAGTCATCTGCGAAGTACTAGGAGATATGTAACTCTTTCCCTTTTTCTCATAATGCTTTTTTTCCTAAGCTTTTGTCCGGTTTTGGTTTTGCTCTTTGTACTTTCCAGAAGGCTTGATGTAATATTTGCAGTCCACTTTTAATCCTTCCTTCTTGGTAGATGAATCTCCTTCTTCCTTTGTTGTTAGAAGCACTTTTTCTCCCTGGTCCTGGGAATTCATCTATTCGTTTCATCTTCAATCTGCAATGCCGAGCAGATTGTTTGATAGCGCAGGGTGACACACATGCTTTTTAAAACAACTGTTGTCTTTATTCTTCTGGCAGCAAATGCCACTGCTGTCAAATAAAGTAAAATTGACTCCCACAGGAAAGCTTAAAGAGTCAGAGATGCCATTGCAAATTCTGGCATAGGCTGTTTGGAAACCTTTTTCTTGTTGTTTGGCAGGACGTGTGCTCAGTCCCTGAACACGCTGCTCAGAAGCTGTTACAAAATATAGAAGACAATAAATACTAAGCAAGTTAAATTTTTATCTGCTTTGAGAGATAGGAGTCTGAATGTCTAAGACACTAGAATTCATTTGACAAGAACAAGAGCTCTCGTGGCAGTATTGTAAATGAAAAGCTGTTAGGCAGGCAGTACCTTCCCCAATGTCATGTTTTTCTTAGAACTGGGGCATATATTACACACAAATTTGAGATTATCTCTAACAATTATCTAAAATTAACTGTGGTTTTATAATGAAAAACATTAAGAGAGGGATCTGATAAGAGGTGGGCCTATTTATAATACTGGCTATGAGGAAAAAAATGTTTGCTGCTCTGAGAGAAACCAAAACGCACCATGTGTCAGAGCATAAAAGAACATTAGCTTCCTTTCCTTTACTCATTAGCAGCAGCGCTGGGAGTTTATCATATCTAATGGTGGTTAACAGAGAAGAGCCAACTCCAAGAAGTGCTCCCATTTCTGTGTTCCTTTCAGCGCTGTGTCAGTCTCTCTCGTAACATCTCTGCTCTTACAGAGCTTGCACACACTGTGTGTTGTAACACATTGCCACTCTGAGCACTCCCAGCTGCTTTTCTACCCACACCATGTCGGGAAGAGGCCCCAGCTTGGGCAACCAAAGCAAGTTCACCTCTGTTTGGTGCTGCACCATCTCCAGCCCCATGTGCACCTTGAGTTTGATCGCCATGGAGTTGCTCTGGCTGTGCCCTGCGGGCATCTCATGGGAGCATCCTCATGCCACAGCCATTATCTCTCTTCAAGCAACATGCCTTCAATGTCAAACCTCTGTAGCTGAGAGCATTAGCTCCTGAAGAGCCCCGGGGCCGTGCAGAGGCTCCTTTTTCCAAATCACACCCTATATTACAGGCCAGAAAAGCAGTCTCCAAAGAGATGCTGTGGTTTCTCTTTTGGCTTTTTGCACGACTTGGACTGCACAGAGCTGATTTCAGGGACTTGGTTCACAAACAAGGGAGCACAATGAGGAACCTCTGAAAGCTCTGATTACTAAGCCCATCTGAAATTTGGTAGTTTCATTTTGTGGAGTTTCTACAAGCACACTAGTTCTTGCCTTCCCTTAACTTGAGTTTGAAAGAACCCAAAGCCTGAGTGAGACTCACAACATTCATAGCATCTCACCTAAAATTCACATGTTAAATAAATACATACTAAACATTAATACAAGTCATTCCAGGGTTAGCCTTATTTGCCTGAAAGGTCAACAGTTTTCTGACAAACCTTCCAATGAACCTATCACAGCTTCTGATTTGAAGGAGCCACAGGAACCAGGTGGATTTTGTTGTGGGCCATTTTCCATAGTTCCACTTATCAGTCATGTGAGCATGGGTAATTATTTTCACCTCGTGTTTGCTAGCGCTGATTTACTTTGCATTTGACTGGTCTTTAAAAAAGAAAATCTTTAATCTAAACCAAACAACCTTAATGCAACCAAATGTTTGGATGAAGAAAGGGCAAATGTCTATGTGTTTGTGAAAGCAGCACCAATAAAAATAACACAGACATCATCTGGTATCATAATGCCTAAAGGCAATAACCTAAAATATAGAATAATGAGAATAACTTAAAGAGGTACATCACTGCAAGGTTGAGAGAGGTTTCACTGTCTCTTCAGGATACTGATTTTGACTGATGGAGAGGTTTACAAAACTTAGACACAATTTCTACAAAAGGTTGGTAAATCTGCCTGCTTATTTATTTATTTATTTATTCATTCATTTTTTACAGAACAACTCATAACTTTGAGAAATTTCCACATGAGAAATGTTTTCTCAGCTGCTAAGGCTAATTAGGAAATACAAAGATTGGTTTTGTTATATTTTCCTCTGAATAGAAGTGAAGTTATTTCATGCAATTTTTTACACAACTCCGCTGTGTGATGGGCTGCATACAGAGTAGTTTATTTATACCACTTTATCTCACACCTGTTTGGATACTGGCTGTTTTATGGTATTTAAACATACTATTTCTTGCCAATTGCTTTATCTCCACAGTTCCTGCTTTTGCTGCAAATGTTTCTTATTAACTCTAAAAGAAACATCAATTGCTCCCTGAGCATTATTAGCGAGGACAAAAATAACATAATTGTTAGTTACTTCCAACATGTTATCACTGCAGACCTATAAAACAGACATTCTTTCAAAATACTGTAGGGGCTCTTTTACTCTGCTGAAAATAAATAATACATGTTTTAAGCACTTGTTATTTCACAGGAATTTTGTTTTTAAGTGGAAAAAAAACCCTGATCAAAAAATCAGCAAGTCTCACTGCTGCATGGCATGCTTTTCTGAGCTGTTTCATTGTGCCGTGCCTGAACACACCTCTCCAGCTGCCAGAGCCCCAATGTGGGATACAATGTTGGTCAAAGACCCACAACAGGGGCACATGAGATTGTTCACGTAGAAAATGTGTTGTCCCACAGGGATGCCTTCCTTTGGCGTGAGTATTTCTCTTTGTAGCCTCAGGATCATGGTTCTGATGGTAGCGATGCTTAACCCTGCAGGTCGGTGAGGGCTACCCCTCTGCACGTGCTGTCAGGGGGTTCAGCAGCATCCAGAACCCAAGGATTATTAAAAGACTTTCATGCCACAAAGTCCCTCTGAGGTAGAACGGCATTGTCCATTCTTCAGAGGTAGAATGAATCCAAAGTGATTGCTTGAAATCAAGTGGGTGGATATTTATCATTGGCAAGGAGGCCACACTCACGCTCATACTTCATATAGGTCCCAGAGCCATGTGCTGAGGATACCAGGCCAATGGCCCTGTATTCCTAAATACCTGTCCTTTAGGCAGCATGTTCCTGGGACAGGGGCTCCTTACTGCCTTTATCGACTCCTGTCAGCTCAGCCTGGGCTGCAATTGAACATTCATCATCTCTTACTTCCCCACAAATCTGTAACATATTGTTATATGAATGGCCAGATAGGTACAAGACAAGGGGGAAAGAAGTGCTGAAGTATATGTCCATGACTGAGAGGGTCTGAATACCTACCTCAGTGCATTTATTTGCCTAGTGCAAGCCCTTATTTCATTACAAGTGTCAGGCAAATAACCTCGATCACAGATGGGACACAACAGGACTGCCTCGAGAGAGGAGTTAGCTTTCAAAGCAAACTGCTCCAACCAGGCAGCCTCGCTCCATTCCTCATTTCTGAAGCAGGTTCTTTCATCCGTAGCCAGAGCACACACCACCCTCCATCCTTCTTACTTGGGTGGTGTTTTTACTGGAGGCATTGCTGGATCTGAGCTTCGTGCTATCCTGCCTTACTGCTACTGCTTAAAACCTGTCCGACTTGAAGACACGTGTCAATACTGCATTTAGAGCGCAGCAAATCATCTCTTTTTCTTTATAATCAAAATAATGAAATTTTGTACAAGCTAAATATCTGGCTATGGAGGTAGCCCCACATGAGCTGTCAGAATGAAACTTGAGACCTACCATGCCAATTAGGGAGCTTTACAACAAAAAGTAGAATTTCCAAAGGGCAGAATTTCTAACTCAGACTTGCCTTCAGTGATCCTCAAGGGTTGGAGTTTAGCTCTGAAACCACAAACTAAATAGGGCTGTTTGTTGGCTGGGTATTTTTGTCATTTCCTTTAGGCTTTGCTGTATCAACATGAAGCTCAAAAAGCTCAATTTGCATTTACACTCAGGTGCATTTGCACTGCCCTTTGTCAAAACAAACAAACAAACAACAAACCAGTTTTTCAAAGCTCATTCCCTACAAGCTTAATGAGAGGTTTCTTGCACTGAAACATCTGGTTTTAGTCACTGCTGGTTGGAGGATACTGACAATTCCCGTGTTCTTAAAATTCAGGGAAAGTGGTGTTAATCCTGGGCCTGGGGAACTAGCATGATTCTAGCCAAAATAGCTCTTGCAACTGTAATCATTCACTGCTTTAGATATTTTATGGGGCATCAGAAAATGGATTCCTTCTTATACAACGACTTCTTAAACTAACATTGAGACTTTTGCGTAAGTGAGAAGAAGGCTCAAAATCTGTGCAAATTAAACAGAGATGTGTGACTGATGAACCACATACCAACCAGCAGTGCCTGATTGCATTAGCTTTATTAATTTCTGTAATGCATACCATACAGTAGAGGCTTCATCTTCAAGGAAAACTTTCAGGAGGTTGGCAGAGGAGAATTTACAAATTAAGTTGGCTTGGCTTAAATGTGGTCTGAGCTATCTGCATAGCATGACATGGCATGGTGCCTCTGCTCAAAACTTCTGGAGAAAGGTACTTTCAGGCACAATGTGTGAATGTGCTGCTGTTTGTAAGACCAGACCTTTAAATCACACTTCAGTCATGAACGTTTTCCAAGTACTTTCCAACAATATATCACATCGCTCAACAGTTTAAGTCTGTCTGACAGAAGACTGTGTAAACTAGTAGCAAGTTAAATAGGCCACAGGCATGGGCCAGTGATACAGACCCATCATCTTTCCATGGTTCAAGTTAAAATCTACTTTCTCAGACTTTCATAATGTTTTAATATCTTTTTTTCTTTCTTGAATTCGTTAGTGTTAGGGAAGAGTGAGCTAAGTTAGATGTGGAAATCCTAACTGTCATTTTTACTAAGTCACTTCCAAGCCTGGAGGAGCACATATGGTCTGCTTCCATTTGTGTATACTATACACATAATCTCCTGAAAACAGTAATTCTTAGGAGGTTTTGGCCAAGAGGGTCTGAAATTCCTTAAGATTTCACTGCAATTGAACACAACCCTTGTCTTAATTAAGTCTCTCATCTGAACCTCAAAATGCAGACTAACCCTAAATTGAATCCATCTCCAGGCATGAACATCTTTCTCACCACTCCATATTTTATGCTCTATTTATTGTTGTCTATTTTTATTCTTTTGTCAGGACAGCCTTGTCCAGTTCTTAGATGTGAACAAGTTGTTCACCTCTGGCTTACAGGTGTTGCTCATTGCAGCAAGCAATATATATAAATCAGGGAAAAGAAATTCAGTGTGAGAGTTTTTATGTTCTTTACCATCACACTGAATATGTGAATCCTGCTTTAGTGTTTTCATCATTCTACTCAGTTACTGGAATTATTTATCTACAGCCAGAACTATAGTTCTTGTTTTACTATATAATGCTTAAAAATCCTTAACAAATGTTAAAACAGAAACAAATTGTTTTATCTATTTCACTTCTCATAATAAAATTGCAGTTTCCTGCAGTAAGACAGAACTAGAAATAAACAAGGACCCATCACAGATGCTCACCAGCCTCATATTTTCATCAGCACGCTGCAGAAAGCAAAAGCAGTTAATAGAAACCTGGGTGTAATTATTTACCGAGTGGTTTGCAGCACATCCGTGCCCACTGTGTTTGTAAACTGGCCAACATTTTGACTCACATAGGGGAAACATGCGAAATGCTGGATATCTGTCACACAAAAACTCCAGTGTAAATAAATAAAGCTACGTAGGACGTCTCCCACAGTCCGCACCACATCACAACTGCTCTTACACAAGACATCTGTAGGCACAGCAGAGATATCAGCGTACCGTCCGCATCTCCATCATCCTTTTATCACAAGGCTGGCGAGAGCTCTCTCTCCTCTTTGTAGACATGTAACGAGGCCAATGCAAAGCTGTCTGCCCAGCTCCAGCTGATGAAGCAGAGGAAGAAATCACCCTCCTCAGAGGTGCAGAAGCTCACCCTGTAACACGCCAGCCCAGCAGGTTTGCAGCCCTGCACCTCGGCCAGCCCCATGCCCCACATCTTGCTGCGCACCAGGCGGTGGGAACGGTTCACTCCTGCAGCACCATGTTCATGAATCCATCTCTTTGGAGAGTGGATGGAGAGAGGAGGTACCTGCCTTGACAGAGAGGTGCTGGGTGTGTGTACCTTGAGGAGCAATGAAAACCATTCCGCTAAGCCCCTGCCGATACTGGGAGCCATGAATCCCATTGAGGAGTCCTGTTGGTGGCAATGAAGCTTGAACAGCCACTTGCCTCTGAATACTGCAACACACAAACAGGCAGTTCTTGTGTGGCCTTCTCCTGGGCTGGTCCTGCTCAGAGCTGGCTGTTTCAACAAGCAAAATTCATTTTGGAGAGGGAATAAGGGCCGGGTTCAAGAGCCGTTAGAGTCAATGGTGTGAAATACTGCTAGCCATTGCGGCAGAGATAGCTCACGCCGCTGAGAAATCGTTCCCTCCTGTCCAAAACTCTTTGGCTCACATATTGTAAGCAATGTTTCAAAAGCTTCACATACTTTTGGAACGTGTTCTCGAGTTTGGTAGGTGAACTGCTGGGAATTTGTTTCTAATGTAGGTAATTTAAACCAACTATTCAAATATGTGACCTTTAAAAATACTGGAGAATTTTTGACATATTTCAGATCTCTGATAAGTCTGTACTTTAAAAAAGAAAAAAGCTAAGAAAATGTCTCTTGCTGTTTCTGTTTATAAATTGAGATTAAGGGGGAAAAAATAAACAAACTTGTCTACTTATTTCCTTAGCTGACATACCAGTTTTGGTCAGTGAAAGAAAATGGACTTCCAAACAAACTCATGACCTGTTTTGTTTTTGAAGGGGGAATTCCCTGGGGAATAATATTTTCCAAAGCCTGCTGCAGACAAGGTATGTGCTTTATCTCTTTAATGCTGGTTGTTGTGATGCTCTGAGAAGAGCAATTGCAAGCTACACTGCAGCTTCACAAAGTTGTACTTTAACAAACCAATGACTACTAGTGAAACACTTGGAAAAAGTTTTACAAATGCATTAATTATTAGCTGTGTATTTTTCATTCAGTAATTTTCTCCCTGACCTCATTGATATTTGGGTAAATTAGTTAATTCTGTTGAAGCCTGTGGAGTTACTTTTGTTTATGTAAACTGTGAGGAAAATTTTCTTCAGGAAAAAAAACAACACCAAAACGCATTTTAAAAGCATAGTTACTAAAAGACCTTTGTCTCTATTAAAGTCTACTTTTTGGTCCTGTATGCTTTTAAACTTGCTAAGAACCAGATTCGAAATTCAGATCAGAGCAGTACATCAGTTTCCAATTGATTGTTTTACAGACATTTAAAAGGAAGTATGTTATCAATATAGATGATAATCTCAATCAAAATATTCAGTGAATGCTAATGTTATTCTTTTCTCATTTAAATAGAAAGATCAAGCCAAGACCCTGCTTTCTGAAAAAAAAAAAAAAGAAAAAAGAAAAAAAAAAACAGCTCAGTTGAATGAACAACTCTTTAATGGTTTTGTTATTTTCTTATTAGTTTTTTTTCATGTGGAAATCAGATGTGATTTCATGTCCTCCTCTAAGATCAGTGCTTGGAACGAGATCATTGCAGCCTCATGTACACCTAGACCTGAAACATTAAAACGTTCAGAAAAAGAAGTGATTTAAAATGATCTTTCTTGACCTCCTTTAATGAAAGAACTAGTGAAACTAATGAACTATTGAAAGAACTCTTTTAATATATACAAATGAGATTTCTGATCCAGAAATCCACTATCTTTCAGTGGCTGGGAGTGAGATTGATAAATAACATTGCATTTAGAAATTAGATAAACAGAATACTTCTAAAATTGAAATTTTAGTGTTTGGTTACCATCAGCTAAAACTACAAGTACCGGCCATAGCTAGGGACAGTCATAAGCAGCAATCACAAAGTAGCTACAGAAGACTTTTACCATCTTTTACTATTTTTGCCATAATTTGACTGACTACTTCATTATGTTTTTAATACTGCTTTAGAAGGTAAAAGTCTGAATACCAAAACTTAGCTGAACTTAACCTTGTATCGTACTTAGCTTTGGAACAAGTCATTTGGGGCTTAGTGCTCTGTTACTTCTCCAGACCATTTTTCTAACCACCGCTTCAAAACTGAGCTGCCACTCCAGTTTTGAAGGGGAGAATAGAAAGACTGAGAAATATTTAGCAAATAGAAAGAGAAATAGATTTAGCGCACAGGTGATGGAGTGAGTCATAAACATCTCCTTGCACCCTCCTATTTTGTCTCTGTAGCACTGCATAGAGGGTAACACCCCAGGGAAATATAACCATAGGGGACACACAGGGACAAGACCAATGTGAAATGAATGACCAAAATGTTGTGTGCCAAATATAAGCACAACCTTGACCTGGTACATCCTGCACAAGCTGCTTAGCATTTCAGTCAAAGGGAGGAGAGGAGCTATCAGATAATGGCATGTGGGCCTTACAGACCCAGGAGTGGGCAAAAGGCATCGCTCATTATTCCATCAAGGACTCCACATGCCAGTCTATGCAATCTGATTTGCAATCAATTGCAAGTGATTACACATTGTTTATCATCGATTGGCACAAGGAATCCTTGAGAGAATAATGAGCTGCAGCTGATGACAATCAGAGACTACTGTCTCGTTGCAAGTTTGATTGCACATCCTTCCACTGGTGCAATCGAGCACCCACCACCACCACAAAGCGCCACAATAAATAAATAAATAAAGGGTGGGATGGGAAAGCAAAATGTTAAAAAAGCTCTTTTGAAAAATAAAGCCTAAATGGAAGTTCTTCGGTATGATATTTGCAAGGCTAACGTCATTAGAACACTTTGGATTAGAAATGCAATAAAAAGATTCCAGTAGATCTTCCAGCTTACCTCTTGGCAAAACAACATCTGGACACCACGCAATCATTTCTTTAAATAAGCAGGAGAAATTTTGGACTAAGACATCTGAAGGAAGTCTATTATTTTTAAGTAAAGCATGCAGCCAAGTTAGAGGCCTAGAAAGAGAAAAGGAAATTTTAAGATAATCGCCTAATACCAGAAATTCACCTGTTCTTCACAGCGTGGTCTTTCTACCAACAAATACACAGACAGCAAAAGTAAGTACCTACATCGTGCTGAAGCCATGGGCATTAACAGTTCAGCAGATAGCTCTTTACAAGTGAGATACCCAGGCCTAAATGTTTAGAAAACAGCAATGAGAGTAACAACAAGCATCAGAGGGACTAAGGATGATGAATTTGTTGTGTGCCCTGCATGGTGTATGCAATGATTAGTGCCTGAGATGTGGTGCCTGTAATGGTGAACTTGCATAAAAAGTAGCAGCTACTGTAGTCGTATCTGGTACCTGGCTCAGTACCAATATCCATTGGTGATGGAAAATACACAGATTTCTTCAGTAGGGATTTCATTTTTGGAAATTTACATTCAAGTTAAGTCTTGAAAACTTTTCCAATGGTCCCAGCAGCATCTGCAGGAATTGTGCCATTGGCTTGTCTCAAAGTGAGAGGTTGGCCTTCTGATCTGGAAATTACCTCTATGCAAATGAGGCCATATGTATGCATATATATATATGTATGTATATGTATTATATATTTTGAGATCTTGTGATTCATATAGCTATCGTGTTGTTATTGCTGCCTCCCTGGGGCTCAGCTGTCCACCACCAGCATCTGGGGTTCATTCTCTGTATGTCAGCTTGTATGTTCTCCAAGATCTGTGACTCCTATTTTTAGCTTGAGGTGATTATTCAGAAAAAGTTATCATATTCCAGGGTGCAAATTTTTTTGGAGGAACCATCAGTCAGTGGCTGAATCAGGTGTCCTAAGATCTCAATAAAGCTATGAAAGTAATGAGATTAAAGTTGTTTCTTTATGTGCCATAGAAACAGCATAAGAGACCCATGTCTACAGGCTCCCAGTTCAGAGCCTAGTGTTAAAATACCCCCCAAAACTCAGTGATTTCTGACAATGACACCAAGCATGACTTAGCCCTCACCTTCACTGAGAAATGTTGAGTGGAGTTGAACTGGCTTGTTAGCACAGAATACCATGTACTTGGTCTCGAACTGTAAATCAATATCTGTATCTGAGAGGTGACATTTCAACAACTGTGAAATGCTGGAGCCTGTTAGGATCATTTTTTTTTTTTAAGTGTCAGATTATAAACTTCATAAATAAATGATGAGTGCACCTCTTACAACACCATGTGTTTTTGTGTGTGCTTGTGTCAGCAGCTTTCTGGATGTAAGCACAGTGACCCTGGAAAAAATAGTCTCTACAGGTTTAGGCACTTGCCTGGTACTGTAAAGTTTTAATTAAGCATTGACATACCCTGAGACATTTAAATAGACTCAGACCCCGGAGAAGTGAAAGGAATAACAGAAACATAAAACTGGAAGAGTTCTGGAGGGGTCATCTGGTCCATCCTCTTGCCCCAAGGCAAAACAAGCTAGGCCTAGGAAATCCCCAACACATCTTTGTTGAATTCATTCCTTAAAACCACCTCACAATGGTATCTCCACTACTTCCTTGGGTGACCTGTTGCAGTGCTTCTACACTCCGAACCATAGAACAAGTTTTTTCTAATATGTAACCTGAATTTTATGGCCTGAAATTTAAGCTATGCAGACAAATAACCAAGCTGGGCAGGGGAAAAAAAAAAGGGTTTCTGGTGACAAAGAGGAGCTGGACAAAGGCAAGGAACTTATTTAACTGAAAAATGGACTTGAAGTGGATGTAAAGAAGAAAGGCCATGCAGACGAGGCTGTGTAGGTCTTTGCACAAGGAAGAGGCTAGAAGAAAACATCTGAGAATGAAGGAGAAGAGTCCCTGAGAATAATTTTTCAATGATTTTTCATTTCCACATTTATCCTCTTCATAACTTGTTTCTCTTGCATCTCTCCATGCTGCTCAGCTTCCCCCTTCTAAATGCCATTTGCTTTCTCCCTATACTTACTTTTTTTTTTTTCTTCTTCTTCTTCTATAGGGTTCATTGACCAAACAATATACTCAATTGTCAGAAAGCAGCATGCCTAGGGAATTTCTGAGGCCAAACATGTAAGCAATGAGCATTAGTGACTATAGCTGAATGCATATGCCAGTAGTTGTACATATTAATACTTCTTTATACCTTGTGGGCAGCTAAAGAATGAAAATGTTTAACCAATTTCACATAATTTACATAAAAAATGGCTTTTAAAGGGCTTTTAAGAATCAGTTTATTAACCCTCCCGACACAGCCATGCAGCAATGGTGGTCCTAGTTTATATGAAACAAGGAGAGAAACGTAAGTGGATAGAAGATGAAAAAAAAAAATATCAAAATCAACATTACTAAGATTTTGCATTGTCAAAAGAATACAGGAACCAAAGTGTTAGCAGTTTATTATTAGCAGGCTTCTGGTGAAAGACAAAAATAAAGTTTTTATGACTTTGGCTTCTTAGATGTTGCAGTGACATTTTAATTTAATCGAAAGCTAATAATTTACTAGTTCCCCACTTCTGAGTAGCAGAAAGCCATTGCAAGAACAGCAGTCAATTTCCATCTCTATTTGTGTCTCCATCATGGTTAAAAAAATCCCCATTTCAGGAGACCACAAGAAACGTGTTGAGGTGATCACACACAATAGAGAGGCTGAAGTTATCAATAGAGCAATTTACAATAATTGTATTTGCAAATTGAACATCATTACAATAACAATAAGCATAAAATCCTGAAAAGATACTTGATGCTCTTGAGTAATTACATGCAATTAATTTGTATCTAATTCCAGACTCTGGCACGCTCTGTTCTAGCCTTTCTCAGAAATAGTTGCTGGCAATGAAAAAATAAGATGCTGCCCAGGCCACCTCTGCTGAGAAAGCTTTATGTTGTGCAAGAAGGGCTCATATTTGGCAAGGAGAAATGGTGAGTCTGCAGGGAAATGTCTGAAGGATCGCAGTTCGTCCCATGTACGTGTGATAACAGTATTTATGCCATTATTCCAGTTCAGGTCTTTGGCTCTCCCTTCTCACGTTTCTTATGCTGGCTCATGCTGAATGGTTCCCCCATAGACAGTGTGGTTATATCTGTTTTGCTGTGGCCAAATCAATACAAGGAAGAGAAGACCTTGAGGTCTCAGCTAATGTTTTCTTCTCCTATGCTAATAAGTGAGGAATACAAGAATTTGAGCCTCTTCTTCCCAAACTGATGAATGCTTGTCTCCAAACAGTTTATATTCTCACAGTGTTACTGAAGAAAGGAACTAAAGACCCTGAAGTATTTCTGGACCATGCTTCTTCTCTGGCCATTGATCAGAAGGTTTACGGACATCTTCAGAGCCAAACACTCCCTGAAAAAAAAAAAAAAATAGAGAGAGAGAAAGACAGAAAATGAGTAAGAGATTTTAAAGAGTGCAAAGATTTTAGAGTCCAAATGCAAAAATGGCTCAGAATGCAAGGGTTGGTTTCATGAGCATATATTTTAGAGAAATCAATATTATTCAGTGTGTCTTGGCACAAAGTTCCGTGTCATAGCTCACTACTGGTATTGATTTTCATCTACTGTTCTTTTTAAAAGTTCAGGTTCCACTTTTAAAGGAAGAACGGGGGTGAGGTGGCGATTAGGGAAATTAGAAAGAGGGTAGCTGACACTTTTACTGCTTCACTTCTCAATGCACCGACGTACTCACAGCTGACTGAAATCATTCATTAATATATATTGATATATTTTTTACCTCACCCACGATCAGACACAAGGAAAAATGATACGTTCACTTGAACAGATGGCCGTTCCAGGTGTATGCATGGACTAGTTTGGTTATTTTGGGAGATGCACATTGTACTGCACACAAGTATCCCAAGGGGGACATGGGTGTGGCAAAAACCTCCTCAGCTTGCTTTTACCCTACCAGAAATTATGTCTTGCAGACAGGAATTCACCAAAAATCTTTTGGCATTCATCCTGAATTATCTAAAACATTCTCTTGGAAGATACTCACATATCAGCATGTGGCTATCCATCACCTCTACTCATTCTGTGTGCAAGGAGGTAAAATAGAAATATGGAGGTATGGAGCAGAGGGACTTCTGCCTTAAACTATTGCTCATCTGGGTAGGAGAAAATGGGATCCCACCCAGGCAGAAACACTGGCACGTGGAAAGGGCCAGTGGGCGTGCAACAGGGCTGGGCACAGCTCGGGGCAGGCTGGGCGAGGTGCTGGGGTGGGTGGGTGCCTGCCTTCGGTCCTGCAGGCAGTCCATGTGGGGATTTCTATATGAAAGGCACACAGATGTGTGCATGCTGCCAGATCCCAAATCTCTGTCCTCTGCTGTTTGTTGTTATTGTAAGCGGCCCTGCACTGCTTTTTCTCTTGAGCAAGCATGTGTGTGTACATGTATATATATATAAATACGTATAAGTATAGGTATGCATATCATAGAAATTAAACCATACAATCTGCAAGCTCAGCTTTGATGTTAACACAGTAAAGCAACATGCTTTATTTGAAATGGCTTGTGAATAAATATTGTTGCAGGCATCACAAAAATGAGAGAACTCAAAACTGTTCCACACCATAGCGTGGAGGCCCAGTATAACTCGGTCAGTGGTATAGCAGAAGGCAGGAGGAGCCAGTTGCTGATGACTCAAAATACTGAACCCTTAAATTAGAAAGCCTTCTCCAAAGGGTTCCTGAGAGTCACCTCAATCTGACGTTAAGGGAGATCTGTTCAACGTGCATGCTTTTTCTGGAGGGATCTGGTGTAGGTGACAAAACAGCAGTCTGCCACTGCCTGCTTTCTTGGAGGGACGCATCTCAAAGTAATCCAGATGTAGAAATGAGTGCTGGAATAAAAGCAGTGGTGGGCAGAGGGAAAATCTCCCTGAAATGGAGAGCAGTTAGCTGCAGCAAAGCTTTAGCACTCAAGTTTTTGCTTTTTTGCATATGCATCAGATGTTGCCGGGAAGGTGACACTCAGAAACGTAGTCACAATTGTTTGTTTTGGAAATTAAGTTCTGTGCTAAAGGACATACGCACCTCGGGACTTCTAGCTCTAACAGCTACTTCGGTTTCAGTAAACCCAGCAAATAAATGAAATGAGTGAAACCAAGAAAAAAAGCTTCTGACTCACATCCTCTCTCTCTTCTGACTGTAATAAGAAATGTCTTGAAAGCAAAATGTACCATTTTATGCTATCAATAAACTCCCCATAGAGTTTATGATAGAGTTATTTCCCTCTGTCTGAACACTAAGGAGGTGTCAGGGACAGAAAAACACTAAATTTTTTTTAACCTGGTTCAGAAATTTGGTTGTGGTGCAGCTTGGAATGAAACTGTGCTAAAGGAAAACAAAATATAACCTGAGAGAGCATAATTGATAGCTTGGGGACTAGGGAGCTAATTTAGCAGGTTGGAGACCCAGACAAAAATCCGTAAACTACCAGCAAAACCTTTGTCTCAAAATTTGTACCTTTTGGCCAAAAGTTATCATTTTGACAAAGCAGATTTTTCAGCAAAGGTCTTTTAAACAGCTCACCAGCATGCTAAATCCTCCTCTTCTCATTCTCCACTTGACTTCCTCCAGTGTTTAGGGTTGTAATGCCAGAACAGCAATAATCAATAGCCCAGAAAATTGTAGTATTACATGTCACTGTAATGACTCGAATGCTAGTATTTGTGTTAGCTTCTTATCCAGCTGTGGTGATGCCTACTGATTGGAAAAGAAGGGCACTTGCAACAAAGCTCCTCTGAAATTATCCTCCCAACGTGTGCACACAGCAGCTGGGAACCTTGTGATAACAAGCAAGTCAATCTTCACCTCCTCATTGTCTTCATTTAATCGATGGGTGCGTCTATCACTTGCCCAGAGTATTTGGCAGAGGAGCTTTCCCCCATTTGGCTCTAGGAAAGAGGGTAACAGAAATTGGGTTCTCTTCTGTCTTGGGAAACCAGCGCTCCACATAGTCTGAGGGATTTTCATTCCAACCTATTTATTCAGCGGGATGGAAAATATTGAAATGTGATTACATGGAAATTACATTGAGATGTGAATGTGTGTGATGCACAGAATTGTGTTGACTGTGGCTTCTGTCATTTGCCTGGCCGATCTCATGGATTCAATGGGGTTTATGCTGGAGTTTTGTTTCTGAATAATGTTTCCCTGTCTCTTTTTCTCTTCTGAGCTACTGTATTCCCTGGTTTCCAGATCTCTAATACTTCCAAAATGCCAGAAGAGTTGTTCATAGCCTCCTAGAGCTTAGATAATATATACATCTACTGCGTGCATTGCACAGGGTATTGGTGTGTGAAGCAAACTGGAACCATGTGGCTGCATTCTGGCATTTTATCTTGTGTGTGTAAGGGGGCTGCTGGCTTTGGAAGAGCAGCTGGCTCCTGGTGGGCCACCACAATGCAGAATGCCAGGAACCAGCCCAAGGGCCCCACCAGACTGCCACCTGACAGGCTTCAACAGGGCTCCAGGTCAGGAGGAGCAAAGAGGATTGCATTTGGGGAGGTTGTTTTTCAGAAGTGGTTTCACTTTGCTGAAACAGGGAATCTTCATGGGACAGGGCATTGTCTTTATGGGACAGCACATATCATTCAAGGGTTTCTTTAGTGTTTCTCTGGTCTTGCTTCCCTCTTGTTTAATGGGTGATTGTTAGGCTTTTCTAATCAGTTTCTTAATGGGAAGGTAGAAACTTGCTTTCTTTGCTTCTTATACCCCCTTGAGGAGCTCTTCATGGTTGTTGAATTGGTTAACTGGTAGAAGACCCAACAGTTACTCTCCTCTGTCAAGTACTTTCCATAGTTTTGGGGAAAGAGCTTGGAGCAAATGTGAGGCTCTGTTTCTCTGGCTCTGTTGTATTTCTAGAGGTGGTGGAGGCAAGCAGTGCATACCCAGGCCAAGGCACTAGGCTCCTTTTAGTAACAGGGATGGAAGATGCCTTTGTTCTCCCTGATCAGTCCTCCAAAATGTGTGCATTTTCCCATTCCCAACTGATGCCAAGTCTCTTCTAGAGCTTACAATGGATGCCTGTGGGCTGAGGACATGATACAAAATGTGATGTCACCAGGGCAACCTTCCTAGGGCTAGAATGAAATTCTGGTGAGATCAGATTAAATCATATGTCTTGCTTTCAATAAAGCACGTTTTTTTCCCCCCTCCAAGTTTGTCTTTGGAGATGACAATGAATTCCTTTGATACAAACAAATGAAGATGGAGCAACTTCTGCTAAACACTTTTATAGGAGCTGGCTTTTGTGATTTTTTTCGCCCTCAAGAATCTCTCCTATGTATGCTGCTCTCATTACACATAGAGCTCTTTGCTGAACATAGTTAAGACACAGCATTTTAAAGCCTAGAACTAGTGTTTCTTTTCTTCAAGAGGGTGTTAACAGAAGGTTACAATTATACATACATTTTAATATGTAACTCTCTATTGTAAACAATTCACTCTCAATATGTCTGGCTTTTGTTTGCTGTAAAGTTATACATTATATTTGGATTAATGATTCACTTGGCTGTATAGTAATTTCTCTGTATAGGTACAATCTCACTCAGTCATCCTAGATTATTTTTTAACATAATCTAATTTTAAAAAGAAAACCTCATCCTTGTTTATAAAAACATTATTTATTCCTGGCTTTCATACATGTTTGGAGGAAAGAAATGAGTGATACTGAATAATAACTAGCACTCAGTCTCTCTAACCACAAATTATGCACCTCTATTTGCAATTTATTTTAAATGTTCATTGTTGTTGTTTTAACACTTTCTCTTTGTGCATTCTCTCATCTCTCTGTGCAGAGTTTTATGTTCATAACTCCGCTGAATCCATACCCAGAAACATATGTACCCGAGCTGGATTGTGGAGTGTGAGCTCATGTCAAGGCACAAGGGGCAGCCAGATGCTTCTGTGGTTACTGCGAGATGGGGCTCAGACTCATAAACCCGTGGGTGGAGAAACACAAAGACCAAGTATTGCACCACCCAGCACAACCCAGTCCATATAGGAATGGGGGCGTGTGAGTATTTGTTGTTGGTACTGGAGCAAAGTGGAAATAGGGAGGAATTATTCCCAAAAGGCTTCCTCCCTCTTCTCTGCTGGGGTGTGTCTTTGAGATATGATGTAACTCAGTGAGGAAGAACGTACAATCTCATCTATATCTAACAAATATTTCTGAAGCATTAACGCAGAGCCTTTCTGAATAAGATCCCTCTTATGACAATTTTTTTATGTGGAGATGTAGGGAAGGAATCTTTGGATGGACATGCTGGAAAATGCTGATCTCCCCATTGGAAGAAAGCTTTTGTTTTAAATGTTTTGGATGCCAAATCAGGGTAATGACATCAAAGGACTGTGGGGTGGTATCTCATTCTGCATGTGCTAAATGTGTTTCCATCAGTGTTCAAGGCTTCCTGTAAAAACATCAAAACTAGAAATGTTGGTCACCAAGTGACCCTTAGAAAAGGCAAGCAAAGAGGCTGAACAGAGCCTCACCACTCTTGTTGACACAGGCTGTTCACAGTGAAATGGGAGTATGATAGTAAAAGATCTGGGGCATACTGATTATAATCCAGAGGGAGGAGTTTGGGCCGCTGGTAAGTATGATTTTGTTTGTTCAGTCAGGAAAGCATATCATTAAAATCCTATAGGTTTTCCTTTCGTGGGTCATAGAAATAAATGTTAATGGACCAGCTCCCTGGATATCCCTGCATTGGACTGTGCAGATGATCCTGAGTAGCTTCATATTCACGTGGTTCGCATCTACATTCACAGCTGCTCAGTTCGCAGTTACACTGCGAACTGAGAAGCTACAAGGAAGGTGCCAGGAAAGGGGAGCAGTTCCAGTGAAATCCTATCTCCATCCAGAGGGCAGCGTTCCTCAGATAAGGCCTAACCCACTAACCCAGCCTCCTGCTTGCCCTCTACCCCAAGAAGTAATGCTGTGAACTAGGAAACAAATCAGTTCTGTTTAATGGTGTTGTCTTTTCAGCCATAGATTTAATACTTGCAGAAAGCAGAGTTATAGCAGTAATCCTGAATGTAGATGTTTAACCTGTTGTGAAGGGGAAAATAATCTCTCTCTTTTCAGACAACACGAAAGATTAATTTTTCAATATGTTTTGTTAATTCTCTATGTAGAGGTTTTGCATAAGTATTAATGAACATTTATACACATTCATTTATGACTCCTAATCTATTTGATGTTCTTTTTAATCAGGATAAATAACATTTTCCAATTCCACCCTTTCGGAAATCTACAAATCCAACCTAATATTATGAAATGGAGAGATATGTCTCTATTTTTACCCAGAAGTAATGTGTAATATACTGAATTCCATAGCCAAGATAGCCGATAGCATGGAAATGGTAGGGAATACTTTTCATTAATGACCATCACTGGCTCCAGATTTGAGCAAGTCCAGCATGGAAAGGCTCCAGGCAGCTCTGAAAACCAAAGGAGGAGTTTGTTAGCTTAGGAAATTGAAGCATGAGAGTTTATGGGGATGAGATGACCTTTTGTATGAGCACAGAATAGTTTGGAAATGAGTGTACAGGATCTGAGTTGACTTAATCTTATATCTGCCTTTTCTGCTGAGGAACACCAAGCTACTGTATGTAACATAAGCCCTGGACTAATACTCCCATGGCTCAAGCTATAAACCCAATGTTTTAGCCAATTTATGGCTTTTAAACATGGATGAGAGGCATATGAAGACACTATTTACAGTCCAAAAAACCTTTAAAGAGCTGCAGTTCACAGAAAGGAGAGCTGAATGCATGCAGGTATGCTGAAGCAAAAGATACGTATACGGGGAAATATATGAAAGAATGAATAT
Organism: Oxyura jamaicensis; assembly: GCF_011077185.1. Classification (NCBI taxonomy): domain Eukaryota; kingdom Metazoa; phylum Chordata; class Aves; order Anseriformes; family Anatidae; genus Oxyura; species Oxyura jamaicensis. Next base: position 15,488,437 of record NC_048903.1, on the reverse strand, counting down.
CTTCAAAGAGACACAGGACAGAGGGGTGGCTTCAACACAGGCACAGCAATGTGGGAAGAAATGGTGAATGCATCATTCTGGTGTGCTAAACCAAGATAGTTTCCTTCCCTCCAAAGACTATTCAATATGTAGTGAATTTTTTTCATCCTAAAGCAAGGAAGAATGTTGGACACCAAGTTGAGGAAGGAGATTTGCTCTTTTAACATTGTAATACGTTAACTATGTTAAAAACGAAACCATAGTTTTACTATAACAAGTGCCCCAGGTATGGCTGTGATGGAGAGTACAAAACTGGCAGCACTAACCCAGCTCCTTCCCCATCAGGCTGATTCTGTTGGAGCAGCACGGTGCTTTGCATTTCTGAAAATGAAGCCACTTATTCCAGAGGGTCAAATAAACAAGTGTAATTGCACCTGTAGTTTGAGTTCCTCCATTAATGTATGTTCTTACACTGTGCTTTTTGTAGCCCCAGCAGCAAGAATGAATTGAAATTACACATGAAAGAGGTTTCTTTCTTCTCCTTACTGCTCTGCTAGGCCGCAGGGCGCTTCTGGGAGCCTGACTCCTTGCTACGTTCTTCCAGTATTACTCTTCATTATAATCAGCTGGACCAGTGGTCTTGGGACCTTGAGTAATGTAACAAAATTATTTAATCTCTGGACATGAAATTCCTTTGAACTCCCTTATACTGCAGAAGGTAACAGAGTTGTTACCTTCAAACAAGCTTGTGCTTTCCAGCCTAGTATTTTTTTTTTTTTTAAAGATATCTGAAAATCTTCTGAAAATGTTCTGCTTTCAAAAGCATTACTTCAAATCGAGAACTTGTCAAAATTATCTCCTGAGGTGGGAACCCTCAAGTACTCATTTCCTGAAAAGTTCAGCTTTGCTAATCACAGTCAGATGCTAGCCAACGTAACAGGTCCTCCCCAGGCTAGTAACAGCCTTCTCGGAAATCTAACTTCCCATCTCCTCTGATAACATTATCTTGATAGTGGCTTTGAGTAATTTTTGTGGATATTTATATGGTGTCTACTGACTTTCCTCCTGCTTTTAAAGGTCTAGTCCAAAGTCCAGTGAGAGATTTTCTGCTGCCTTCAAAAAGAGTAAGATAAGGCCCTTGAAAAGATCATTCATTTAGGGAAAATATGTTCTCTCTGCAAGTACTTACATGCTGCTGGGTTTGCATCTTTGCTAAAGGGATCGCAGGCTCTATAGTGTATGTGTGAGTCATGCTGGTGAATCAGAGTTTTCCCTGGTTTTCAAACTGTGGTTTTCTTTATAATAAAGCATTCATTGTATTTTCACAGCCAAAGCTCTACCATCACTCTCATAGACAAACTAAAGGGAGAAACTATCCATGGGCTTAAGTATCTTATGCAAATAATAGGGGCAGTGCTAGATTGATTCTTTTTTCTTTCCTTTTTCTTTTTTTTTTCTTTCTTTTTTTTTTTTTTTTCAAATTGTGTCTCCTTAAAGGTCCAACATGAGTTTCTTGCACTAGTTTCAAAACACAGGAACAGTTAAGCTGATAGGTATTTTGGTCAGGAGTCAGGCATTTCTATCAATTAAGCTACCTGCTGTAAATCTGAGCTTTCTGGACAAAAAACGCACCTATTTTTCCAGAGAGTAACTCACTGTTACTCTATGATGGATGTGGAGTTCAACAGAAAGCGTATGATGTACTGCATGGTGCTAATTATCTGGTATTTTGCTGTTCTGTCTTCATCCTTCTCTCTACAATATTAATCCTCTAGGCATTTTTGTTGTGGAAATAGTCTTGAAACCGTAGAAACAAATGCCATTTGGGGTGTTTGGCTCAGGTTCCTGGTTAGTGTAAATCAGAACTGACTGACGTGTATTTGTATTGGTATTTATAACCTGGGAATCCAGGCTGTTACCATCTTCTTTGTCCTTTCACAGGGTAGGCTAGGACCTTCAGATCCCAAAGGATATGTGAAAACCCCCACTGTGTATTTCCTACAATCCTGCCACCCTCAACAACTAAAGTACTGATGGGAGATGAAGTTCATGAACCTCCTAGGTCCTTCCCTTGCTAGACACTGTGATACACCAAGTTGTTTGCAACACAAAATTAGTTCATACCAGATTAAAAAAAAAAAAAAAAAAAAAAAAAAAAAAGGCCAATTTCCTTAATCATTAGCAAGAAAAAGAGAACAGAAATAGAGAAGAAAAAGATCTGAAAAGATTTTGGAACAACGGTTTTTAGGGTGTTTGATTTACTATTCAAGTGTGCACAGCTGCTGCTTGGGGGGGGAAAGGCACCATGCCAAGTAGGAGAGACAAGGGTAGAACAGCAGCAAGAGAGGAGAAGAATGTTTGCAGACTGGGCTATTAAATGGGCTTTGAAATAGTTTCCCTCATTCCTCCCTGCATAAAAGAACTTGTCTGCTTCAGAATCTCACCAGCTCAGACATCACCAAGGCGTCACTGGTGTCACATACTGGTGGCAGGATAAGAACCCACCACACATTGCTCCAGAAGAGTTCTCCCTGAAGGTGAATTTGGCTGCATTAACCATGCCTGTATAGGTAGTGTCTCTCTTACACAGTTGAGTGGGAGAGATGCAATTATCCTTTTGGTTGAAACGACAGCACTCAGTGCTCCCTGCAGCACTTTGGGCTCTCAGCATGACAGGAGTGCCATTAGGGCAGGGACCAGAAACCCTTACCAAAACCAATCACAGTGGCTGCTTCCTTACTCTTCAGCAAGGTGAAGGATATCTCCCTTTGGTCCCAGAGAGCTGTTATCATTCGAGCATTGCTATACTTGCACAGACACAGATTGACTCGATCTTAATAGCATTGATCAGCTCTCTCAGGTGACAGAACTAAAATACAGCCATTATTCTGCTGCCCCCACCACTGGGCAGCTAAAACTTTTCTCTACTTCCTTCAATCCTGTTTTAGTTGTTTGCATCTCTTTGGTCTCACTCATGGTTTGCACTGTTGGGAGGTTTTAGCAGCACTGTGCTCTTGCTCTGAGATGCATGGGCACGGGCTGATCCTTGGGCAGCGGGGCCAGGCTGCTTGCTGCCAGCAAAGGGAGGCTCTGACCCAGCTTTTTGTGTGCTCTGCACTGATCGGTGCTCAGCAAGGGAGAAGAACTGGGTTTGTGTTACTGGTTTGGATTACTTTGTTTATGAGAATCTCGCTTTTAGTGATTAATGTCTGCACGTTATACAAGAGCAGCTTCAAATTTCTCTTTGAAGCATGGCTCTAGAAATACTGCCAGATAATATTTCTTCTCAGTCAAATGATTCCTTTTCTATGGAAAATGGGAATGTTTTGTCAGTTGCAAAGATCCTAATATGGTACAACTTGTCATCTTATTTACAAACACAGCCTCTTTATTCCAGTAAGAGGTGAACACACTGCGCAAACATTGAACTGTTCAAACGTACCATAAAGTAAGCTGGCACTGCCTTCCCAAGTGACCAGTTCAAACGATTAACCAAACCAGCTATTGAATTTCACAAAGAGGGCTCTGGACGCAACATCTGCTTTTGCCTATTCTCTGCTAGTCACAGCTTTCTGATCTTCCAGCACTCATTTGGGAACAGGCTTTGGATGAGCTGGAATTACTTCAGTCTGATTTTTTTCTTAACAAGCTATTTCTACCCTCTCCCCAGTAGTTTAGGCACAATTTCTTTTACCTTTTAGGAAGTGTAATGTTTTAAGGAGATGTTTATTTAATTCCTATTGCTACTGGATTTTTGAGATGTGATTTATCATGCTCAGTGGTCATGACAAACACACTATAGCCAAGTACAAGAAGAATTATTTGAATGCAGATTGACATGAAGGAAATTTTTCAGAGGAGCTTATGTGCCTAAGGTGTATAAATCCTATTGACTTTGAAGTTTTTACCTAATATCATCCTAATGATCTTAAGAGTTCAGTTTTCTGGTTTACTAATTATAAATCCAGTTTTCAAAAGCGCCTGTCAGGCTTTGCAAATGGACCTTAAGTTCTTAAGTCACTAAAGAACTTCAGAAATTTTTATTTCATATCTGCAACATTAGTTTTCATTAAACCAGAATATAAATCAGTGTGACTAGCAAACAGGTAGACTGATGAGCTGTGTATTAGGACCTTGCTGTCATCCTTGTTGTCTATTCAAGCAGAGTGTGATAGTGTCAAGGGTACAGCATCTGGAACAAGTGACCTATGGTACATCACACTTCTATCTAAACCATGGTTACCATCTCATTTTATTCCTCTCATGTTTTTGTTTTATTTGGTGTGTATTGTGTAAACTCAAATTCTTGTTGATGATAATGTTAGCATTTTAAAATTTTGTTATGGACTTTGCTTAGGAGATGGTTCAGTGTCCCTTCTGTGATAAATTATGCTGAGCACCTTTGTGTGATCAGCTGGCCAGAGATCTCTAAGCTTTCCTTTGTCATCATGCTAATTGCCCCACAGGATGATTTGGGGTTTTGTCGCATTCAGTTTTAAAAGACTCATGTAACGGGTTTTGCCTCACTTCCTGCTCAGAACTCCTTGTTCAGTTTAATATTGGTTGCTGTTTTGAAACCTTACCAGTTTTCAGACAGAGTATTTTTGACTTAGTTTCATTCTTTGTCTCACTTTTTTTGGGGGGTGACTCCCCTTTGACATTCTTTATTAAATTTAAATCCCACTGCCATTTGCCAAGTGTAGCAGTGTCAATGGTTAAATATGTCCGTGCAATCAAACCTTTTGAGAATGTTACCCATTAACATTGCTCCTGAAGAGATGTCTTTTTTTTTTTTTTTTGAGTTATTAATACCAATGCTATATTAGATGTAGTTATCAGTTGATATCTTCATCCACGACAAAATGTATTTATAGCTCCAGATAGATTCTCACTCTACTGGTTCTGAGGAAATTTGAAAATAGACGTTTTAGAGCAAGGTGCTTTTTTTTTTTTTTTTTCTTTTATTTTCTTTTCTTTTTTCTTTTTCCCAGTTTAAAAATTTATGTGTGTATGCATCTGCCTTGCAATCAATTTGTGGTCATTTGGCTGTTTATCCTTTATGACAGAGCAATTCAGCTGGTCTGATTGATCTACTGATTATAAGCAACAAAAATGACAATAAAGGGCAAGTCTTTTTGTGAGGTTGTGATTTTCAATTCAAGAGTTAGAAAAGAAAGAATCTCCTTAATTTGAACTGTGGTTTTAGGCTTCATTTTTCTTCCCTTTCCAGTGTGACACAGTTTTTCCAACTTGTGAAAATAGTATGCCAAAAGTTTTTGGAAAACTGTAATGCCAACACCTGTGGTGATCTGTTCCTCTGAAGGTGGATTTTGATCCACATTTCAGTGTTTCACATAAAAACACAGACTCCATTCATTTGTATGTCTAATCCTGGATTTCTTTTCTTCTCCTTTCACCCCCCCTTCTTTTTTTTTTGGCCTGTTTGACTTCTCAGTTGATTCACTGTGTCTGAAAGTTATGACAAATATAATTTGGAAGGGTTTCCACAAATGGCACAGCAGATGCCGGCTAGTGGCCAGTAAATGACATAAGATAAATTTCTGGTATTCCCCTCAAAAATATATGATTTTAGAGGAAGACAGTTGTGACTACAAAGGTATTCATCTTCCTAGTATAAATGCTTACAGGTGATTTCAGACAACAGCATCCTCTTTGCAAGTTCACTGAATTCTGGGAAATAAACTGATCACCAATATAGCCTTCTCCTTTTTTATGGAATTGAAATTAAATTCATCAGAACAATCCAAACACTGATTAAGACTAAATATTAGCTGATTTTTGTTGAGTCACTTTTTGTTTTCATCCTTTTCCTATCCGGTATCTCAATCTCATAATTACTTTTGAATGTCACACATGGTACCACAACTGAAACACTGTTTAAAATAAAACATGACCAATTATTTGTTTATTTACTACTAAATGAACATTGTCACATTAAAATATTATCTAATTTTCCAAATGTTGTAAAGCTGAAGGAAATAAAGGAAAAGGTCTGAACCGTTTGAACCTTTCTGAAAAGGTCATTATTGCAAACAACTAGAAATATGAATTTTATCCAAGTTAAGACACAAGCCTTCTGTATGAGGCAGGGTGGGTTTCTAATTGGTTTACCAATTCATAGTTTTGGAAGCGGTTTACTCCCTTGATCTTCATGTTCAAAGCTTTTCCACAAAGACTTTGGTTCACGCTTTGGAGCAGCCCCATGGTAACCCAGATTCTTTATGTCAAGCATGTGGGAAATGTTTGGACTAAATTGGTTTACTGGTTCACCAGAAAGTAGAATAGGACTGTTGAAATCTAGGTGTCTCCCTGCAAGATTTTGGATGTTGCTGTAGTGGCTTAAAAACAGAGAAAACAATGCCCATCAATCTCAAAAGTTACTGAAATTTGTAATGCACTATGTCCTGCAGATCCTAATTAGGAGCTAATGAGAACTCCCAGTCTTTCTTCTCTGCTGTTTGCTGTGAGGTAATATGCTCTGGATTCACATTAACTTCTCAAATAAACCTAATCCGAAGGGATGACATTGTGAGGATCCATTTCTGAAAATGCTTCTAGCTACCCAGACTAGGCAAGCAAGTCGGTCAAGCTTTTCTTTGGACAGTCATAAAGCATTCCCCAGTGGCTTCCAGGGGCAGGAAAAATTGCAGTAGGCCTTCTGGACATGCTTCAAAACATCTCAGCTCACCAATAAACCCTGGTTTAGGGAAACTAGGCTGTTATAGATAGCTTAACAGCACAGAACTAGGCCCTATGTTAAACCAGCTAGCAGCCACATACACCTACTTCACAGCAGCTCGGCTGCACAACCTTCCCTATATAATGGGCATCTTTCTCTGTATAGGAAAACTCTTCCCATAAATGCTGTTAATCTCATTTTAACCATAGTTTTGTAAATACAATGACATGGTCAATGGTCCCACCGAGACCACATTTCCCAATAATGAGGGAAATGGTATTTACAGGAAAGATTTAAATATTTCTTTTGTACCAGAGCATGCATTTTTGCATGTAGTATATGAACCCCTTAATACAACTATGACTAATGTACCCATCTAATTAAATTTTTACAGCATTCCAGTGTGTCAGTGTCAAATGTTTGCCTCCAGTTACCCTCCCCATAACACTGTCAAATAAACTCCTTCTTTTTATATTTAGTGCCTGCCTGCCTTCTTCCACACCATGTGAAATCTAGGTTTCATCATCATCCTCATGAAGACAGGAAAACTGCCTTCTGCTTCCTCTTGTCCCAGCAGTGACCCCTGAGCTTTTAACTTGCCATTTCAGGTCTACTGTTCTGCAGAAGGATCACATATATTTTTATTCAGCTTGACAGGCAGGGATTAGAATTTGAATTTTGAGTTAGCAGATAATATGAATATGCAAATAAAAGGAAGTAAACCATATATAAAACTATATATATATATATTTCATTTGCAATTTTCCTAGTAGAAAAGTGAGGTTTTTCCACTAACCAGATAACTGCTTGGAAACTATTTGTGGAAAGATAAAGCGGAAAAAAAAAAAAAAAAAGCTTAAGGCTTGTGACTGTTAGGACATAAAAGCCAGGTGAAAAGGTCCACAAGGCACCTCTAGGTATCCCCCTAAATAACAAAAAGGTTTATGTGTGGGGATAAAGGGGGATTACACCCCAAATCAGGCCTCACCAGGAATAATAAAGACATTGTTTAGTTCAGTCTGTTTAATCTTCTCTTTACAACATGGGCAGGTCATCATGCAATCTCCCTGAATCCCTAGGTAAGCACTAAGCTGTTGCCTTTAATTAGTCTGCAAGTTATAGTTTGAATGCAGTGGCCTGACATCTCAATTAGGTATGCAAGATAAGAGTCCAATAAATGATTTCTCAAGTCTAATATTCTACGGTGAGGCCTTCTGGAGCACCGACGCAACGGGAGATCTTACAGCGCAGCAGATGCAAACAGAGGCATTCAAGGTGTGCTGCTCTAAAAGCCCCACTGCATGCTGCTTTAAATGCCTGTTATTTGAACAGGTTCTAGAAAATAGCCTTTCATTAATATCATTAGTAGTAGACTGAGGCCAAGCCCATTAGCCACCTAGGAGCTGTAGATATGGTCGAATCTACATAACAATAAGAGGTTGTTTTCAGGAGTTTATCAATCAACTGCAAATGAACCTTTCAGGTTGAAAAGTTTCTCCAGCAGTAGATTTTCACCAAGGAGTAAACCAAGATGAAAGCCAGAACTTCTGGTGGTACCAGTTCCCTTTTCTGATGGGGAATGTTGTTCCTCCTGGCCCATGCTTGAGCTCTACACCTTGGGGTTTCTGTTTGTTTGCTTGTTTGTTTGTTTGTTTTTAGAGCACTAGGGACATTTAATTTTCTTGTGAATTATTGAGCATTTACCACTCAAAACAACAAGAACAACAAAAACACAACAACAAACACCAATCAATGGAAAAGGCATTTGTAAGTATGATGGGGCTATTCATATGAGAAACTGGGCAACATAATCCAAGGAATTATTGAAAACTAGCCAGGATTGATCCAGAGAGACTGAAGTCTTTTTCACTTGGACCACAAAACAAGGTTTAGTTTATGTCAGAAGAGATTAAGAGGCAATAATGCAGCTCCTAAATTCAGGATGTTTAAATACCTAGTGGAAAGTGTAATCCTGAATTTGGTGCTTCAGTTGCCAGGTAAGGAGTCTGAAAATAGCTCAGCGCCCAGGAATGGGATTTGTACAGATGAGGGCAGTCAGCAGGAGACTGCCTAAGCAGTCTTATGGGAAATGCCAAGGGAAAGAGTTAGGGGTTTTCCTGTGAACCAAGCAGAGATCTACCCCCCCCCCCCGGGGTGTTTTTTTTTTTTTTTTTTTTAAATTCATGATCTTAAGTCTTCCATGGACTGTTGAACCCTGAATCCTTCCCCATAAGGAGGATGGGGAGAGGTAGAGCCAGCCAGGGAGAGGCAGGGTGCTGAGAGCCATCATTCGGGGCATCACTTCCTTCCTGTCCTCTGCCTGGTGGAATTCAAACCCACATCTTTCCTTGTCCTGCTGAGCTTCCTCAGTGCACAACTGTAAGACTTGAATCATTTATTCCCTCCCCGTGGAAAATGTTCCCCTTTTTGCAGGGCACTGCAGCATTCCTTTAGTGGGAGAAGGGAAAACTTGTGCCTCGGGCCCCAGCAGATTTTAGGTGGCTCCAAGATTAGGGGGGGGGGGGGTACAGAGGATCTAAACTGGTGTGTGAATACCCACATGCCACCTAAATTTCACATTCAGTGATTAATTCCTTTGGAGAGAGTACCTGAACTGCCGTGTCAGTGGGTAAGCAGCAAGCTGGTTCAAACAAACAAGAGATTTCAGCAGGGGCTTACTCATAAGAATTTTCATATCTCATTAACCAGTTGATTCTGCAAACCTCCCCCTACTCTTTAATTTTTTTTCCCCTATCTCTTTCCCTTGGCATGCTTCCTATTTCTCCCAGCAGCAGCTGTGCACAGTTGAATAGTAAATCAAACACCCTAAAAACTGTTGTTTTAATACAATGTCTAAGATTTCCCAATTCTCTTTTCCCCCCTTATTTTTCTTGATAACCATTCTGGCTCATCTTTGTCTGGTAGTAAAATAACTAAATCTGGTAGCAAAAGCCTGACCTGTATTTTCATTTTTTTTGTGGAAATTAGTGGGTAGGTTAGTAAGTGAAAAGCAAGTAATCCATGAGCAGTTTAGATAAGTGGATATTACAGGCTTGTGTTGTTAATTGGTATTAAATACATTTTTTAAATTACATTTCAGTAGCAAATGACTTTTCTCATCAGAGTCTCTTGTGGCAAAGCTATTTCTTTCTTCATCATGGTTATAAGTCTTTGGAGAAATCAGTGTACACGTTCCCCGCAGCCTTCATTTCAACCTCTCCCTGGGCCACGCCATCTGGCAGTGTCATCTTTATCCAAGTCCTCAGGTGCCTCTGTTGGCCTGAAAAACCTTCTGAAAGCAGGTTGAGTTCTCCATGTCTTAGAGACATCCTCTCTAGGACAAAAGCACCTTCACAGGCTCCTGAAGGTGCTTGGAGACTTCCCAGCCCATGGTGCAGCAGCGGAGGTGGCTTCCTGGCTTGAGAAAGGGTGAATGAATCCCCATCAGCAAGGCTGCAGCTCTTTGAAACTGGTAGTTTGCAGTAATCAAGAGCTCAATCTGCTGAAGAAGTTATTGAACTTTTGTTATCGCTGTACAGCTTGGCTTGTCTTAGTGTGGGACACACGACTTCTGATTACACACAGCACACAGGTTTGGGTGTGAGGTTTTTTTGTTTTGTTTTTAATCTGGGTTGTGCAGCGGGACCAGCCAATGGTAAACCCATCTCACTGAAATGCTGTCTGTTGTGAGTTAGGAGGAAAACTGTTTTGATTATGCTTGCAATGTGCAAATTGCAGATGCAGTGCCAGAGACACGATACCAGTGCAGTGAAACTGCACGCAGGAGGAAATGTCCTTCCCTTCAAGATGGCCTTTGTGATCCCTTCAGCTTTGAGAGGGACCATCTGAGCACCCCAGAGGCAGAGACAGGGCAGGGAGTACATATAGCAATCGCATCACAGTCTGAAGCAACTTTTTTTTTTTTTTTTTTTTCCTAATAAGTCTCTGAGCGCAGCAGCAAAATCTCTGTGTTGCTATCAGCAGAGCCGGGCTAATAACATCGCCTTTGTGACACACTTGGTGACAAAAACCAGGAAATTCAAAGATAAGACCAAGACCACATCCTTGACTCCAGCCATTCTGAGAAAAAAAAAAGAAAAAGAAAAGAAAAAAAAAAAAAAAAAAAAAAAAGCTTGATGACAAGACAGGGAGAGGAAATGCCAGCATTAGCTTAGTCCTCACAGCTTCTGTTGAGGTCCCTCAGAGCCTGATGGGGAGGAGGCAGGCATGGCAATGCACAGCACTGCTGCCGGTAGTTGGCTGCTCACTCCTCAAAGACTGCTCTGGTGGGGATGGAAAGAGGTCACAAATACCCACTGAGAGCCCGTATCCTTCATGGATGCTTTGGGTCCACATTGCAATTCTGTATCCCCTTTGGGTAAATTTCTGCTTGAAGCTGGGAGCCCCTTTGAGGTACAAGAGAGGCTCTGGGAACCATGAGATGTGGAAGTGTAATACAGCATCCTGGCTGCCCACTTCTCTTTTTCTGGAATGACTTATGGGGAAATCACTGCTACTACCTCTCTGTATGTTCCTGCTCCCTTCTTGTGGGACATTATGCTTTTTGTGGCTTTTGGTCTTTTGAAGTTAAGTTTGTTATAGAGTCTTGGTGAGTGCTTTGTGGCTTATGGCAGCGTGTAGGCGAAGAAAAAGGACAGGGCTGTGCCAAAGGCAGTTTGGTCTCTGTTGGTAGAACCAGCTGTTAAAATCAAAGCCAGTTTCCTAAAACATCTTTAAAAACCACTCCAGCAAGCTTTGGTCCCTGCTGCTCAGTGCCCCTGTCTTCTCAAAGCCACACCACCCATGCTTGTTTTGGCAGACTGCTCTCCTCCTTTCCTACTGAAGTTGTAACCCCAAAGCCTCCACCCATGGTCCCATGCCTGGCACTGGTTTCTTTTGGTCTGACAGCACGGCCAGCAAGAGAACAGGGCTGGGAATGGGCTTTCTGCAGAACTTTCTGGGCTAAATATCTGTAATGGGGGACCGCAGTGACAGATTGGCCCCGAAGTACACGTGTTAACAGTGTACAGCGCTGCAGCCAGCATTAATGATTTGTGAACAGGCCGTAGTATTTCAACCAAGCAGATTAATATCTCACCTGGTACACGAGTCCCGTGCAGCAGCACAAGTTGCGCTCTGTCCCCAGAAGACCATAACAGCTGCTCCTGAACCACTACCATCTAACTAGCAAATAAATATTTCAGCACAAAAGCTGATTCAAAAATGCAGATTATTTCCTGATAGGCTACAACGGCTCCTCTAGGTACACATGGGCTGAGGGCACTATCTATAAAGCAGATTTTTGACCTGGTGGACCTTGGCTGGCAGGCAGATGTGTGTGCCCAGGCAGCAAGCTGGCGGGCTTGGCCTCGCTGGGAAGACAGCAAGCCCCAGGCCTGGAGCAACGTCTTGTTTCATCAAATAATATGTCTTCTCCTTCCCCCCTGCGCCTCGTTTCTCCTCCTCTTCCTTTCAGAGGAGATGAAGGTACTTTTCCAAGCAAGGAGCTAAAGACATGAATATTTAAAAAGCTTTTAAAAATGCTTTTGAGTTAAAAATTAGTCTGTAAGATGGCACTTTGAGAAATACCATACAGGGACTCCTTTTCCAGGCATGTTTGAATGTGAGGGATTTTACTTTTGTATTTGAGGGCTGTCTTTCAGCTAACAACTAACTTCTGCCTCCCACCTCACAGGACTCCTCCAGATCTGCTCTGATAGCCTTTCTCTCTGCCCTGACTTTTTCAGTCAAGTTTCTCCAAAGCACTTTTCCAAGTCTGAGGGAAAAGGTCTGGAAATAGGTTAAGCATTAGTTCCTGTTAAAAAGATTGATTTGGTATTGAAGTTAGGGAACCAGACAAGCTCAGAGGAATACTAGTGAGATAGAGCTTTGCCTTCCCTTGCAGTTGGTGCTCCCCCTGTTAAAGGTTTCGTGGCTCCTACCCTAATCCCCCCAGACGATCTGGTGACTACACTGATGTTAGCTGGCTTCAGTCCATGATGCTGGAAGGTGTCCGTATCATAGGATTCCTCACCAAAAAAAAGGAAAAAAAGGACTCTTCTGTGCTGAACTACCAATTTAAGCTGAGATCAGAGCCTGTAGCAAATAGCTAAGCACCATCCTTGTTTCTGTCTTTCCCGTGGGGAGGCACCTTCATGCCACAGACACAGAAAGATGAAGTAACCCCAAAAATGAAGCTGGGATTTTGGGGATAGGTGGCCTGATTTTCAGAGGTGCTGAGTATTCTGTGCAGTTCAGCACTAATTGGATTTGCTACTCTGAAAATCAAGGCACTTCATTTTTTTTTTTTTGCTGCTACACAGCAAGATTTAGGGCTTCACTTTAAAAGAGGTTTCAAATATACCCAGAAAAGCAAGAGCCTATTTTAGATGATGCTAAGTCCTAACTGTTCTTCTGTGGTTTTGAAAATCTTTCCCACTCTCCCCAAATTTGAAAACATTGTCTTCAAATGCTGTCAAGCTACAGCTCCTCAGTAATGCTAAAATTCACTTGAAAGAATATATTTAAAAATGAATACACTCAAAGATTATGCATGGATTCGTATGCATGGATTCATAGACATTGTCTCACAGACAACAACTGCAGCATATTGAATCTCATATTGAAGAATCATTTCACAGTGCTTTACTGTATGTTTTAGTTCTATCTCTTTGCATCTTTATCAGAAGCCTGTATATGTCATCATTCATCTCTCTCCTTGAAACAACAGAATTACAGAATTTGCTTTCTGAAAAGTGTTGAGGTACACTTTTTTTTGTTGTTGTTGTTTTTTAAAAAAAAAAAAAACAATAACAACAACAACACAAAAACAATCCCTCTGGCTCTAGCAGAAGGGATCTGTGTGGGGACTTGCCCTTTGAGGAAGGTGAAGGGTGCAGCTGGAGTTCAAAATAATCTGGATTTGGGCTTTATCTAGTGCTCCCCAGGCTTGTGAAGGCACAAGAAATCTGGTGAATTAATCTACCATGGAGGGGGATGCTTTGCCACAACCACCAGATACCCAATTGTACTCAGGATGTTTTTCATTACAAGAATTTAGACTCTGCAGGGAAGGGGAAGCGGGGGGAGGAGGACTTCAAGCAGAAGCAAGCACTAGCACAGGTCAAAAAACTGATGTCTTTGCAAACATCCCTTGCATCCCTGCATGGAAAGGGTTCTTGGGGAGATTTTTTAGAAAATCAACAGCAAGAGTCTCTTCTCCCCAGCAGTATTTCTTGATGATGACAGAGCCCCTCTTTCCCCTCCCCCCTTGCTATCAGCTGGCTAATCTGCCTGCACATTCTGACACACAGCTGCGAGAGATGAAAACTGTACTGTTGATAGATGAAACTTTGGATAAGATTACATGGTTTTGAATATCTTGATGACATATTTGTCTGAAAAGTCTTTTAGAGGACAGCCTAATATAAATGCACGGAAATGTTTCTAATGACTAGCATTTGTCTACGTACTTGGTTTGGAAGATTAACATTCACGTGTTCGTCGACTGTCATTTGCATTTGTATGTGGAGGCAAACTTTTCAATAATCACTTCTTCATGCCGAGAAGAGTTAACAATTTATTCAAAATACACAAGGCCAAATTAGTCCCTTCTGTACGGCTGGGAGTTTTGGTGGAGTTGCACCAGTGATGGGTTTGGCTCTGCGCACGCTGCAGCAGCCGCAGCGACGTGCCCGTAAGTCTGACCTTGCCCGTGGTAATGACAAAGGTCCCCCATTAGAAAGACAGAGCACACTGCAGAGCAAAAGGGGGGGATGAGGGGGGTTGGATATAGCAAGGTCAGGACAATTGCATCTTTCATCTGTTTTGCCGTGCTGAACCCTGGATTGTTTGCTATTTTGCACTGATAAATGAATGTAGTAGGACTTTCTGGAGTATTTTCATTCTTATTTTCACAACACCTAGTAATGTGGTTGGGTCTCCAGAGTCCCATTTTTCAGCTGGGAGAGGGCAAGGAGAGCTTTCTTTTGACAAGTTTGCTGCTACCAGTGAGAGGGCAACACCTGGGTGCTTCTGAATTGTCCTCTGGCCTACAGTCTTCTAAGTTTTAGGTGCCTGCATCACTTCAGAGAGTTGGCCTTAAGAACTCTTGAAGAAAAGAAGCTTCCATTCCTAAAATATGGAATTACTTCTGGAAACCTGACACCATTCAAGTCACAGCAAGGATCTGTCTCGATTCACTGATCTCAGTTTTGCTATTATGTGAAAAATATTGATGGAGGAACTTGCTGAGAGTCAAAAAGGGCAGTGGCCAACCATACATTAACTTGCACCTTTGCATTCTGTTTTCTGCTAATCATGCAAAAAATAACTGAGACTCATCTGTGCTGCAGTATTGTGAGGCTTCTTTCCTTCTGCTTCCTGCAGGCAGTATAAACTGAAGATACTGGTCAAATCTGGCCCCTAGATGATGTGTTCCAGATGTCTAGGCTAAAAAAATGTAACCCAACAGTACAGAGCTGCACTTCTGAAAGGGTGGGGTGTACTTCCCTAGGGCATGCAGGAAAAGGAGCTGCAGGAGCCACTCGATTCACAGCACTGGATGGTGCTCAGCACAGCCAGGAGAAGAGGCAGCATGTAGGAAGGGGAGTTGCAGGGCTGAATATTTTATGAAATTTTGTGGGGGTGAGGAAAGATGAACGCTTGCAGAGACTGGTGGAGCTGTGCATCCCTCAGGGCTTTGGCCAGTTGCTTAAACATAAACGAACCTTTCAATCTGTCTTTCATGAGCTCAAAACCAGCTCCATGAAATGAAGGTACCACGATGCACCACGAGCATTATTTGTGTACCGATGCTGTGGCATATATGGTTCTCTGGTTATGGAAGAAGACTCACCCCTTGGTGTTGCTCACTGCTGTTCTGAGCTGCCCACAGGTTGTGCAAACCCTGAAAAAGGATGCTGCACCCACCAAAAAAAAGCAGGAAGGAAACCTCCTAAGTCATTTCTCTGCATGGGAAGAATTGTTAGGAGGACAGCAATGCACATCTCAATGGGCGGTTCATCTGTCCTCTTAACACATACCACTGTATCATTTTCCAATCACCTGTCACTACTGTGAGACTTCTCATTATAGATTAGATATTTTAGCACAGAAGAGTTATTTAGAGCTAAAGTTTCCCTAATATTTGAAAATATCACGATTACTTGGCTGCTTCCTCTTGAGTACTGCACGTTTCTTAAAAAAGCTTCTGGGTTGAACATGCCTTTGTCTGGCAATGCTGTACAATCACAGATACAATTTCATTTTGCTTCCTTTTCACATACCACCATGTCTCTGTAGACTTGCATTGACACTCTTTCCCCTTTCGGAATATGTTGACATCTTGATGTCTTCTCCATAGACTCACACTGACACAGTGTTAGGGACTTTGTGATGACACCGCAGCCCACGTTAGTGAATGGTGAAATAGCCCTGTCACAAGCTATATTATGAAATATCAAAACTGTTTAAAAATGTAGTTTTCCACAAAATAAAATAAAAAAATCCTGTGGGCCTTGAGGACTTATCTCGAGGACTGATCTGCTCAGTTATTTACGAATACAAATGCTTAGAGAGTATTTTAACCTGTGAAAAATATAAAGAGCTTAATGCCCATGCATTATCAAAAATCACAATAACTAGGAATGATGTTCTTGACTTGTGAAAACACCTTATGACACTTGTCCAATACAGGTACTTTAAAACTCTGTTGGAATGGTATATAACACTAAATGTTTTTCCTTATGAGAAGCAAAATGGCCAAACTTGAATTGGCCAAAATCAGTGGGTTTTTGTTTGTTTGTTTGTTTTGTTTTCCACCAGTTAAGATTATTCATCATGATAAATGCAGGATCAGGAATACTTATTTTCAGAAATAATGGCATAAATGACTCCAGTGCACCCAGTTAATTTCTCCTGAAAATTACTCCAGCACACATTATTAATTTTTGCTGAAAATGACTTTGATGCTTGACAGGGTTTTGTCAGAGTTTATTAGTGAAGGCCTCACTAAGTATGGAGACAACTGGTTTCTCTGTTTCTTGAGACAGTTATGAGAATTTGAAATAGGTCAGGTGAAGATGGGTGAAATTGTCCAGGCTTTACCTCTTTGCTAATCTTTTTAACCATTAAAGACTGCAACAAGTGCAATATAAGAATGAAGAAAATAATATCTTTAAAAGAGGTGCAGCTGTTAAAGAGAATTTTTCCTGTTAATATTTGGGTCATTGGATCTAGGATGAGATAACTTGGACAGATCAACAAGCTAAGACAAATAGTTTTGATTTCTTTGTTTGTTTATGGAAAAATAGCACATTTACTCAAGAATGTTGGAGAGGTGATTTTGTCTCTTAATCCAAAAAGTGATTAATAGTAGGGCAGGCAGACATGCAGTTGGAATTTGACCACACAGGACAGAGTTCATGAGACAGATTCAACCCTAGTTTAAATGCTACATGGTCTAATGAACCTCAGTATCTAGTTATTTTCTCAAATGTCTGCCTTGCAGACACCTCAGAGCTGGAATTGGAAAATCCAGCTGTGTTCTTGCTGCTTCTCACAACACAGCGTAATTAGAACGTGCTGATAACTTTGTTGATGCATGAGAGATAAAAATCCATTCCACCTCATGCTGGTGGTAAAAACGTGGTTTCATCAGGAAAGAGAGCAGATATGAATTAAAAACAAACTGAAGAAGACAGTATCATTTTCACCAACACACTTCTCTGACATCACCAACATCAGCACGTGTTGTACACTATTGCTTTATTTCTTGCATGGCATTAATCTCAGCTGTGAGTCAGGATTCCATGGTGATAGATGCTGCAGAGAAGAAAAAGAGGCGTTCACGTCCTTGGAAATCCTCACGTCAAGAAGCTGTCTACCTAGCAGCTCCCACTGCAGAGCTCTTCATGAAGAGCTTCTGCTACTCCAGAGTCATGTCTCTAAGGGAGCTAATTGCTCTTGTGCATCCTGGGACAAACGTGACTAAATGTCATGTCCCCTACTTGCTTTTTTATGAATAGGGGACATGACATTCAGTCAAGTTTTCCATGCTGAGAATTTCATGTTACATATTGTTAAAGATGACTGAAATAGGTTATGTACACATCAAAATGAGTGAACTTTTACCTTTCCTATTGCAAGCTATCCGTGACATCCTTGGAAATCATTGACTTCTTAGCTATTGACATTGTTGGGGGAAGGGAAAAAAAGGTTCATCTTGCAGGAAATGCTGACTCAGAGATTTCTCAAGAAAATCTACTTTCTTAGCTGAAGAAGAAAGATTCATTATTTGCTCATCTCAGTGAAATCTAATTGTGATATTTATATTCTGTATTAATTTGATTCAGGAAAGATTTCCAACATAGGCAAAGAAGCCAATCGTAATAATTTGTTCTGAAGCTTTTATTACTATTGTGTTTTGAATGCAGGTATTAAAACAGCAGTGGAGCAGCAGATGCTATCCCTTGCAGATTGCTAAAGATGCTACCTATGCAATTCCTAATAGAATGAGCTCTTCCAATGGGAAGAAGTGGCAAGATTCCTGTTGACTTCAGTTGGGTATAGATTTCATGTGGTAAATATAAGGCATAATCTTGGGATGGTATTGCTGAGGAATGGTTAACATCATTTGCAAGGAACAGTTTACAGTAGCTTTGACTTCTTTTTTCTTTATAGAGTCACATTCCATATATAAAAGTGTCTGCTTTGCATTAAAAGCAAGTTTTCTTCTTAAGTGGAATAAACCTCCTTAAAAAGATGAGACTGTTTGTATCAGTAGCTGTGACTTAGTGTATGTTTTTTCTACATTCTCAAATACTCATTACAATTCCTACTTATTTTATAGTAATATCACACAATAAACATTTCTTTTCTGATTAAGGGATTGAAAGAGAACTGAATTATAAACAGTATTAGTATAAAAGGGAATTTCTATCCGGTGCTCTGTAGGCCTGAGTTTATTTGACCTTAAACAATCAGTCTGAAGAAGTCACATCAGCTGCTGTACACATTCCACATTACTGAGGAATTAAATTAAGCAGCTTTAATATCTGTGAAATGGCACAGGCCTGAAAGAGAATCATTCCAATTTATGGACTTTGTATCTGATTTACTAGTGCATGTCTAGCAATTCCAGAGCCACCAATTGCTTTAAGACCACCTCCAAAGTGTTTTTATCACTTACAGTAAATGTGCTAACATAATGTTTTAATTAAACATTTAAAGTGCATCAAACAAAATTTATTGATGCTGCCAGAAAGAAAGAAGAAGAGAAAAAAATCTGCTATTTGCAAAATACCCTGGTGTATGCACCAAATATTGTGACCCTTGTAAGATTGCTCTTAAACATTTCAGCTAGTGCCTATAAATTAACAAAAAGTTTCTCCACCCCTCCAGTTCCTCGTTTTTCATCCTCAACCTCCAAATCATGCTTTGTGCATAAAAACATGGTAAGAGCTTGTTGAAAGCTATTCAGCCATAATATCAAATGGTTGGGAACACTGCATTTATT
Organism: Oxyura jamaicensis; assembly: GCF_011077185.1. Taxonomy (NCBI): domain Eukaryota; kingdom Metazoa; phylum Chordata; class Aves; order Anseriformes; family Anatidae; genus Oxyura; species Oxyura jamaicensis. The sequence goes on along the minus strand of NC_048903.1, from coordinate 15,469,241 downwards.
TTTGCTCCTTGAACACAGGCCTGATATTGAAATGATATAAAAGTCCCAGCAGCACTTTATATTGATGTTGGCATTAAAAATGCTTTTTCCTTTAGTGAGAGAAGAGTTCCCCCTTAAAAAAATAAAAGCCAGTACCAGGCCTATCAAAACTTTATCATCCTGTTACCACTTGGGCACTGTATTAAATATTCACAACTGAAGCTGGTTTTCATTAAAAATCCTTTTCCCTTCTGCACTGGGGATCACAGACCTGACATGGATCCAGAACTCCTATAACCCTTTAAAAAAGAGAAAAGTAGGCATGGCATTGACATCACCTGAAAAGACGCTCTCAGATTTCATCCATTCTTGGTTTTGAGCTTGCAGAAATGATGAGGGGTGGCAGGGGCAGAGATTGGCCCTGGGAGCACTGCCGTCCTCACCACATCCTCCAGTTCTGCTCTCCAGGAAGGTGGACCTCAGGGAACATGTAGTTCAGTGCAGAGAGGCTATCTGCAAAGGGCTAAATTATGATTTATTCTTTATGGCACCAAAACTACAGGCATGTTATTTGTATACACAATACAGCTTGGGTTTTCTTAGGAGGGAAATAATATTTTCCTGATAAAGCATTCATTTTATACACTGACAATCATGGCAGGTTTGGTTGCCTACCCACCTGTCGTCATATATATGAGAACAGTGGGTCATGATATGAATGGAAAGCATATTTCCATACCAAACAGACTTATACATGCTGGTGCTTACAGATGGGAATCTAAGCAATTCTTGTTAAGGTCAGTACTGCCTGCTAACAAGCTGATATACAAACGTAAAGTACATTTAATTTATATTATATTATGCTATATTACATTATATTACATATCATCCTCAATTGAATTTGCTCCATTTGTTCAAAACCAATAAATATAAACATCATATGTTTGGAAAGGAAACAAGCAAGGAACCCAATAGCTGTTGGATCTGCCAGGAAACTATAGGCAAGGCAAAATGCCATGACAGAACAGAGAACTGGCTATTTCTGGGAGATTAGTATTTTTATTAAGAGAAATACAAATAAACAAACCAACTGAAATAAAATGAAAAGGACAAGTAACTTTATCATTAGGGATCTGAACCCTAATATTTTTGCATGTCATTCAATCACAGGTTGCATGAAATCTGCTATGACGTCTAACACGATGTGGGACAATTAATTTAATGGTGGTAAGTCAGTGACGTGAGAACCACGGCTAACTCTTCATCCTTTGTTACCTCCTCTCACATACAGATTCCCCCCATTTCTGCTTAACCATGTCTTAGAAGACAAAACTAATGCAGGATGTTACTGTGGTTCATGGTTACCTTGCGGTCCATGTCTATTTTTGTATCTGTTGTCTCCTGCTTTATATTTAGCTCTTTGGGCATTCTAGAATTTAGCATAATGGAGCCCAATCAATGATGTGAGCCACTGAGCAGTAACACTGTGAATGTGAAGAAATAATAATTGTGGCTTTCAGCATGAAGGTGGAGACATTTTTCTAGAGAAAAGAAATAAAGACCTCAGAAGAAGGGTGCAGCATTTCTCTTCGTATCACTTTATCATGGATGATTTACCATTGTGTTCTAGGGGACTGATTTTCAAAAAGAATGAATTTTGCATTAAATCCTGAGTATGGTTGCTGCAGAAGATAAGATATTTGCCTATTCAGATGATGAGCTGGATGCATAAGTGATCACATCAATGGGTAATATGCACATTCAGTCATGAGAAAAAATTTGCATGCCCTATAAAGACCTAAAAGTTGAACATCTGGCCTTTTCTGTGGCACCTCAATTTTGTATCAATGTCTTCTATTCTTTGAAAGGTTTATTCCTAAAAACGTCAGATCATCATAGTCTTGATACAACATTCACTGCACACTGTTCGTAAATGAGCCAAGCTCAGCTGTGGTGGGAATGACTAATTGTTCTGCATTACAGATGCTATGTTTACCATGAGGTCCGTGAATTGTGCATGACTTGACATGCATGATGGAAAAGCTGGTGCTCTTCTTCTGCCATGCAGGAGGGACTGAGTACAGACTATTTTGTCCTAATGGAAAAGTGTCACTAAACTTCTGCAGCATGCAATTTATATAGGATTGACAGCCAAGGAGAACGAGGCAATAACTCTGTTCTTCTAACTAGCTCTTATATTTTCCAAAAACATTCAGTTATTTATCAGTGTGAACTGTGAGAAAGGAATACCCCATATGAGGTAAAATTAAGTACCAAGTACTTTTCCTTTCCTCTTAGCTTTGTCCTTCTGCCTGTTCACCTAATTGACCTCCCATCCCTGAGCTTTCTGCTAGGTTTTCTGGCAAGGCCAAAGAATATACCTGTCTAGGATACTATATATTGTGATATTATTCTCCTGTGCTATTGCCTTGGAAGTACAGCACTGAAAATCGCACCTAACCAGAAAGACTGGTGTACAAGGCACTTCTCTCATGCCTACTGCTGCCTGGCTGCTGATGCAGAAGAGCATTGGTTTGCTATGGGCGTTCATTCCTCAGAGCAAGTCTTCCACATCTCACTGTCTTTTTCATTGTTGTTGTTGTTGTTGTAAATTTGCCCTTGCCCCAGCCACTCCAAGCCTCTGAAGAAGTCTGGATTTGGACTTTGCAGCTCTGGTTATGAGTCATAGCAATATTCTCACACATCCCAGTATATTAGTTAGGGGACTTGTGAAACAGCAGAAGGACAGAAAGTTATTAGTTGAAATTCCCAAATGAAGGTCCAAATGCTGAAAAACTTCCTCTGCTTTTATCTGCCCCCAGCTGAGGCAAAGTTCTTGTGCAGCATCAATAAATATATCTGCTAGCTAATAAAAGATAGTTATCTGCTAAGTTACAGTCATCAGACTTCCAGGCTGGGTGCAATCTAAGGGGTTCTTCGCTTTCAGACTCCCAGCCTGGGTTTGCAGGACTGCAATTTAGGAAATTAAATCACATTGGGCTTGAACCATCATTTTTCTGGAAGTGAGGGAGGTGGCAGGACAACATGCCCACCAAACTCAGAGACATCCCTCGGATGGGTTTTGATTGCAGTCCAAGCAGCTGGAGACGAAAACCCATAGTGCTTCAGTGATAAATGTGGTCCCAGCTCCTCCAGAAGAGCTCCCCTCTTCTTGCAAGCAAAGCAGAGATAGCCGCTGTGCTCTCTCACACAACAGGAGTCATTTTTGCATTTAAAATTATGAATTAACTAATGCTTCTTGTTGGAAATCCTGCCTCCAACCCTGCCAGCTGCCACTGGAGGCTTAAAGAAGGAGGACAATTGTCTCCAAATGTGAGGTGCTGTTAAAAGCAGGTGACAGGGAAGATAACAAGGGGGACTATGAGCCATTCCCGCCTGTGCAGAGAAGGCACTCTTTACATGCTTGTACTTCTGACCCCAAGATCAAGTTCCAGATACTGGTGTATGTAAAGCTCAGTTATCTTTCAGAGAAACCACAAGAAGCCTAAAACTGAACTTTTTTTTTTTTTTTTTTTTTTCCATGAGGAAATCCTGTAGCAGCACTACTACACTGTAACTGCAGCTCTATAGCACCTTTGCTGCAAATAGGTGTCGTAGGAATTCATGCTGGCAGTCAGACTAATATTTCTATGCGGACAGAAAAACCCTCTCCGAAGAAGGGTGCTATAGGGAAATGAGAGGACAGACCCTGAGGAGCTGTCACATCCACTGATATAACAACAGGTTGCCCAGCTGAGGATTCGTGTGGAGAGTTTACTCACCTGACAGTCCTGGAAAATGAAAAGGAGGTTAAAAATTAATCTTTGCAGCTGACAACGGCTGTAGTGAGCTGACATGGTGGGGCATGGTTTTTTTCCAATACCCAGAATGTTTAGTTTTGGAGTGACCAAACATCAGAGTTCACATGTGGTAGCTTGACCAGCTTGACCCAGACACGTACAACTCAAGGCACTACATGACCTTTATAGAGTTAAGTGCACTTTTTTTGCACTGACCTGTAGTGCACTGTTTTGCACTGACCTGTGTAGTTTTGATGATATGGAGGTGTTGGCATCCCGATTCCTCACTATGACAATGTGCTTCCATCCACAGAATCAGCCATGCATTCCTGGCAGTACTTGCAGAATAATGCACCATGATGTATATCTTTCCTTTGAATTTGCAAGGTTAGATTTACTAATAGCAGGCTATTTGAGTCGTGTGGAAAACTATAGAAAACGTATGGTATATCATCCCCCTTATTAGTGGCTCCTTGTGCTTTGCTTGGGATCATCAGTTGTGAAAGGACATAGCCAAGTGCTGCTGGAACCAACTTGAAGCTGAACCTTGAATTTCAGGCAGATTAAAAAAATATATATATCACTGCTAGAAGAGACTGCAGGAGATGGAATCTAAACCTGCTGGGACCAAACTAACACCAAAAAGTGCTAGCCTGCCACTATGCAGGGCCAGTCTCTAAGTAGTGCAGTAGTTACCTTAACATCTATAAAAGGTGTAAATCTGTAGAGGGGACAAGAAAGAATAAAGAGAGAAACTGCCCTGCCTGTCTCCTACTCCACAGGGAATAATGTGAGCTACACTCACAGTAACTGATCCTAGCAAATGCTCCAAAGGGAGAGAAAAGAGCTGTGGCTGAAATCTCTGTACAAATTACAGGGAAACAATTCTGTCTCTCCAGTTCTCTGTCTAATTCCTGTGCTGTGCAAATAAATAAGCTCCACAATTGCTGAAGACCTTTAAGCCCCTTTGTACCACATATTAAATATGGAACCAAACAGACAGCTTCAATTATGGAAAGATTCCCTCTAGCAGTAGGATGAGGTTACAGCTTACTGCTTCCCCCAAAGAATAAATACAGTGTGTGTGTGCTAGGTGTGCACTGGCTTAAAAATCATCTCAGGCTTTCATTAAGAAGAGGCGACAGACCACCTTCTTTTTGCTATGAATACAAGTAGTCATATAAGCATGCTTGCACCCTGTGCAGGTGGCTCCTGGGGCACGGGCAATAGGATTTTTTGCTTTTCATGAGCAAAACTGGTTTTGTAAAGCTCAAGTTGGTGGTTGTATTTTAGACCCTTGTAGCCTATCACTTGTGTCCATTAGGGCAGGATTAAATAAACGTAATTACATAAATTCTTTCTGAAAGATGGTTCTGCAAAAGGATTTGAGTGCATACCTGCTCTGTGTCCTGCTTGAAGTACTAATGCTGCTCCACCACTAGAAGCAAATGCCTTTTGAAGGCAGTTCAGAGCCACCATGCAGTCGCTTAGCTTTATAGTTCGCTAGCTGCATGTCATCTTTGAAGGCTGGGAAATTGCAGTGGCAGTACAGTGATTCCTAGCCGAGTGAAGCAGGCACTCGACACATTTCATCCCTTGCAATTAAGGGAGAGAAGCAGAATTGGGGAAAAATTCAAGTGGCGTTTTAGTAATAGACCACTCCCTTATCTCTGTGAAGTACAAGTGTCGCTCGCAGATACATGCAGGACTGATTCAAAGCACAGATGGTAATAAATGCATGTGAACTTTGCATGAAAAAGCCTCACATGTAAAAGACTTTGTTTATTGTTCTTAGTCATTTACACACATCCTTCTAAAGCAAGGAAGCCTGAAGATAATCAAAACCTGTGTGCAAATTACCAAGTCAAATGCTGTTGTTCTGTTCTGTTCTCTTTTAATATCAGAGAGCAAACCTCCCAGTGCAAAAATACAATCTTGTGATAAAATGACTAATACATGACTAAAGCCATTTTCCATTGTGCAGGCATAGCTCTGGGGATCATTTGTTTTTCATGGTAGATCCCTCAGACAGTGAATTCCTCTGGTGGTTGGTATTATATTAATGACCAGGACTGTTAGTCACCTCAAGGGAGCTGAAATAAGATGCCACTCTGGTTGCCATTATTAATTCCAACTGCAGGTGTGAAAATTAATTTCATGGGTATTTTTATCATTTCCTTTTAGTTAAGGATTAGAGTTTCCGAATGACCCAGACTCCGGATGGAGACAAATCTGAACTGGGTCTGCTGAGCCCTTCCAAAACAGTGAGCTAATTCTGGGGGAGCAGGAGGAAAAAATGGGGTATGAAACTTTCCATCCATCTCTCGGTGTAGACAATTAATGACACTGAAAGATATCAGATGTCATCATGACATACACTTCTCTGCACCAAGACGCTATAAAGCAATCCCGTAAATTGCAGGTTGTTTTCATTTCTGGGGAAGAATAACACATTTGCCAATAGTGGGAGAAAAATAAAAATAAAAAATGAGAAGTTAAATATATCAAATGTAGCTTATTAGAAAGCTACAGCTCCCATTTGCTGGCACCCACACTGTTTTCACATAGATTTTCTGACAGATGCTGCTCTGTCTCCATAGTCAAGAAGACAGCTCCAGCCACCAAGCTCCTGACACAGAAATCAGGCCTGGCATCCTTCACCAGTGGTGGAGCGTGGCTGTTGGACCTGGGGAATGGGTGGAGAGCTAGTTCACCTGGGCCAGAGAGGGCAGGAGATATAATCAACCGGGCCCATTATGGCGGGACTGGCTGGGAAGGGGAAAACACCCCTGTCCCCCCAGTTTCTGCCCATGATTAAGCCTCAGCTCCTGCCAGTTCATCTGGCAGAGGTGTTGGCTCCAGAACTGTCTCGCATTCATTGACACCTCCTCCTGCCAAAACCCTGTGAGTAATGCTCAGAAGATAAGCAGGTTAGGCCAGATTCAGTCGGATAATTAGAGGTTGGAGGTAACGTAAGATCCTTACATGCTCTTGTACGTACAGCTCATCTGGGGTTTTGATTTACAGCGCGTTGCGCTCGCAGCCACCTTTCATCCGACAGCTCTCATCATGTCTGAGGCATCCTCGCCGTGCGGGTGCCTGCTTCAGGGATGGATGGGCAGAGGTCTAAGGGAGATGTGCAGGGCTCCTGGCTCACTTCTGCACCTGTACTGAGGTCCTTAGCCCGGGCTCTACCTGTGTTTTAAGGCTCTCTCGTTGTTGCAGTGCCACAAAGCTCCTTTGACCTGCTCTCTCTCACTGTGCACCACAGCTGATTCCATCAGCAGAACCCGAGTGCACAGCGGGGGAAATGCTTGGCACTGGCAAATCACAGGTTTGTTTAAAATTTACTGACGTTCATAACTTTTAATAAGGACTGCCTCAGCCTTCAGAGTAACACATCAAAACACAATGCCAGAATCATGCCTTATTCACCACTAACTGACAGTTGACTTTAGGAAAGAGATAGCATGTAAAATACACTTATTTTTTTCATGCTGCCACTGCGACTGTTCCTTGCTGCTGAAACTTAATGCAGAGCAGAAGGGAAAAAAGCAGCCATGATTTTCAGAGCTAAAATAGATACAAACTCATTGTGTGTATTGCAGGACACTGCCAGGATGGCTCAGTGATATAACTGCATTATTCTCCCCCCTTAACTAATGCTAGTTTTCTGCTTCTGTAGAGTTTTTAGATTTATCTGTGCACTAGATTTTACCAGATCCTCTATTTGCTCACTTCAGCTAATTTCAGAGCAAACACCACATTGTATAACTGAACATGCTCATTCAAGTTATAAATGATAAATTCCACCATAAAGCTTGATAAAAATCTTTATTGCAATTTCAGTTTTTATGTCTTTTAGACAAATAGATTTTTGGCATCAAAATGCCTTTATTGATTTTTACATTGAGGCAAAGCCATTCATGAGAATTAGCAAAGCAGGACATACATCATAAAGCAGGCACAACACAAACCTCGTGGCACCAACCTTTAGACACCTCTCACAGAGCTGCTCGCAGCTTTTCAGTAGCACCTCTGAGACGTCTTCCCTTCAGAGAGAGAAATTCTTTCCGGATCATATGAAGTTATTCAGCATAGCTCTAGTATTTTATGAACATTATAAGCAAGAGATGAAAATAATCTGATTTCTAAAAAGCAGTCCCTTCCCTCTGACACAGGGCAAGCTCAGGCACTCAGGTGTAGCACCGGTGCTGCGTCTTTCCACACAGTGACTGCTGAAAGGAAGAAAGTCAAAGCAGCTGCTAATGTCTCACAATTTCTAGAGCTAAAACACTCAGATGCTACATAAAAACTACCAAGATGTGTGTTTAAGTGTGCCTTTTTAAACTATTTCTTTTTCTACTTAGCAACATAAACTTTAAATACAATAGAGGTAGTGTATTCAGGGTCTCTGCAGGCTGGCCAAATAGGATTCTTTACAGAAAAATAAACCATTTTTGCCCTCTTTTGCACAGTTTTAAGATATCTTCAAAGGTGGCAAGCCTGATGGATTCAGCAACACTAATGCAAAACTGGAAAGAGAACAGAGAGTAAAAGCAAGTTTCATTAGCAGAGAGAGTTCTACATAAAATATACTGGAGCTGCTGGTGGAGAGGAAGAGGCAGCCAAGATGTTCAGCTGCAAGTGGAGTCCAATTTGATGCTCAGCATGAGTTTAAAAGGAAGATTTTCTCAGCCTTAAAATAAAAGAGCACTATCAGAGGCGTATGGGGCAGAAAACTGTAGTCACGGAAATGGATTGTACCAGGCTTGGGAAAAGTGAGAGTGGCAAGAGTAGCTCATTTTGCTGTGATACTTTTACAGACGTGCTCATCTGAACACTCCCAGGAGGACTTGCTCTATGCGTCCAAACCAAATATATGTGCATGTTAGCACATGGTTTGCATCACAATGATAAAGCTCTAGTGTGAAGGAGATCCATCCCAAGTTAACTGGGAATTTTGCCTTTGACTTTGGGGGAGCAGACCTTATTTCCTGCCGTCGGATCTGCTGCTGTCTTTCATTCTTTGTAGCACCAGCCCTTTGACATAAACAAATTGCTAACATCGAGGACCTGATCCTGCTTCCCCTGAAATCAATAGAAGTTTTGTCACTCGTTTCAATGGGATCAAGGATTCAATCCTGCAGTTCTTGAAGTCAATAGGGTTGGGGTTTTCTTTGCATAAGTAGGGTTGCATTAATACTGCAGGATGGGCCTAAATTATATTGATTATTGGGATTTGAAGCACAAGCATAAAAACAGGATTAAGGGAACGAGAGAAATTTTTCAAAAAGTGACTTCAGAGCACCACGCACCCATGGTGTGCAGCGGGTCTGCAGGAACTCAGCCGGAGCAAGCCTGCAGTTGCAAAGCCTCAGCCAGCCAAGTCCGTCGGGAAGCACTGGGGGGGGACAGGGAGAAGACAGTCATTGCAGGATCCTTTTTCATTTGCTCCTTCTGAAGTAACCCTTTGAGTCACTAATTCTTCATTAAAAATCAGCAAAGCATCGAGAGAAAAAAAATATATTGTCATGAGTACACACGTATTAACTGATTCTGCTTCTTCGCTTCTGCTTCTTCTCCCTCTTCTCCAACACGGGGGCTGTTATGTGTTTCTGCAACACGACTGGCAAATCAGAATTTATTGTACATATGTTTGTGCTCCACTTAATAAAAAAAATACCTATATTTTCAGATAAACTTTGTTAGTAATTCATGAGGTAAGTGACTATTTATGCTAATAAGGGAGAAATATATTCTCAAGCATAATGCATTACATAAATTTGAATGCAAAATGTTCAATTATGAAGTAAATACAGGTAATGCAAATAGTAAATTACATCCAATAAAAATATATAAAGAATGTGTCTTCAAAGAGAGAGAGGCTTTTATTTGCGTCTGTGAGTTGTTTAAAGAGAAAAGAATTAATAAATACTGAATTACTATTATGATCATTTAGCTCATAATTCACTGATCCATAATGACTCCCAGTAATCAAACTGTTGTTTCAGATCCTCAAATATAAGGCAGGACTGTTTCCTCAGCAATTTTATCCCTACCAGATTATCTCGTCTGATTCTATTAATTCTCTCCCATAAATCTGCTAACAGTGATATGTGATTTACTTACCCTGTTAACTGATCTGAAGACTGTTAAAAGGATTTATCTAGCACTACACCTAGGAGCAGTTTATGCCTTATCACTCTGTTACTCCGAAGAAGTCTTTCTGAAATCAATTTGGCCCATTTTGTAGTTAAATTTGGTGGACACTGCTTAGTTCTGCACCATAAAATAAGACACTAGGTAAACAAAAGGAGCAGCAACTGTACTTAATGTGTTGTTCTTGACATGGATTTAAGTTATAACAAATTACACTCCGGGTCTGTATAACTCATAACCTTCACGTTTGCCTCTGCTAAATCTTCTGTGCTAGATACATACACACATGCACACACACGCACGCTTCAGCGATGGAAGTTCATGCATATGCTGCTGGCGTGCTCGTCCCAGTGCAGCATGATTTGAGTGAATTTGGAGTTAATGTTTCACATCCCCCTGCACGATTTGTCAGAAAAGTCTCCCACAATAAATATACATTAGTTTGAAAGCTCCTGAAGCAGGTCAGCAGCAAGCTGCGAGCAGGCAGGGCTCCACATCGCGTTGTCGAGCAGAGATGCTTGAAAACAAACCGGAGCAAGGGGCTACGAGAGGGACGCTGGAGTTTTCCCTCTGCCTGGATCAGGAACGAGCAGTGCTGGGAAAAGGGAGCAGTCTGGGGGAATTGCCCTGTGATAATTGTGGAAAAACCAAAGACTGAATAGCTCTAATTGAAATGAAAGTGTGTAATTGTTATGAAAGAAACACTGTTAATAGAGGACTGTAAATGTTTAGACACCCATTGTGAATAGCCAAATAATAAAGAAAAATAGTACTAAAATGAGAATTATATAGTGGAGAGGGGAGAATGTTGCTTCTGAAGGTTATCCAAAAAATTGCTAATAATCTTTTTTCTCTGGTGTGCTGAGCAGCAGAGACATTTTGGTGCGGCAGCTCTCTGTAATAATCACACAAGAACAATATTGTACAACTAATAATTTTACTTGCTGTTCTGGTAGGTCAGAGCTCTGATCTAATTTGCAGCACTTGTTTACATTGGTATCAATTAACAGACAGTCCCCATTAGCTCACACAATTTCATACTCTTTGTCTTGAGTTCAGAGTTTACTCAGGAAATTTACTAGTTTGCAAATGTAGCACTTTGAATCCTCACGTCCAAATAAACTATTTTATGAGGCTGGAGCCATATTTCCACAGACATCTATCAAAAAGGCAAGTGAAATACTACCATTGTATGTTCTGAAAAGCAATAACCTTTTCATTTAAAAATATTAGCACACATTTTATGCCCCTCATAGGTGAGCATGTTAAGTGATATACAGTACCACATTCATCTTCCTCTGGATAAAAACAAATATGGGGAATTGGACTGTCCTGTGGGGATTTATGCTGCGAGCCTGGAAGTTTTGTTGATTCCTATGATGTGAAGAAATGGGAAAGCCAGCCTGAGCAGTTAAGTTGTATTAAGTATGTCACGAATATCAGCTGCAAGATAAACCCAGCAGATGTCCATGGCTCTCTGTGCATGTGCGTTGTGGGGCTGTACAGAACTGTTTTAATTTTGTTCGCGGTGTAGCGTTTTTTAACTTTACGGGATTGTCTCTGCGATCACTTCTAGATGTAGTTATCTTCCTAAATTTGCAGTATGCCCTACCTTTTAAACTGCCAGGAACAGTACACGCTGTATGACTTTCAGATGTTAGTACTGGCACTCGTACTGATAATGGCATAGTCAGAAGATGTTATCCATTTGTGAATCCACTAGCCAAGTATTATTTCCGAAGCAGAGATTCCTTGGCTATCGCAAATGATGATTTTCACAGTTGGTGAAAAATTACCCAGAGACTTGCCTGCACCTACAAAGTCATACCCCGTGCACGGTTATAAATAGCAAACTCGGAGGGGGAAGGGACCGGGCAAGGGGAGAAGGGAGGATTTGAAGTACAATGTTCAAGAAGCTGGTTTAATATATGACCAAGTGTCAGAAGTCAGGTTTCTGAGAATTACTTTTCAGATAAACAACTTTATAGCACCGCACTTAATCTTACTTACTACAGATATCTCATTTATCACGGAATTACAAGTAACTTTAATTCTATCGATATTCCCATAAAGCCCGCTCGGCAAAGCGAGCCTGGCAGCTCGGCAGGCTGCGGGCTTCCCCGGCCCAAGGGGGGGACCAAGAGGGGACCCGAACCGAGCCGAGTCGAGGCGGGCCGGGCCGGGCCAGCCCCGACGGCGGGGCCCCGACGGCACTGCCCGGCACGGCTCAGCTCGGCTCCCGCGGCTCGGCACCGGCCGGGGACGGCCTCGGCACTGACCTTTCGACGAGAGATGGCGCTGTCGAGGTTTGAACGGAGCCGCTCCGCCGCCGCTCGGCACCGCCGGGTGCATCCCGCTCCGCGCTCGCACGGCTCCCCCCTCCAGCCCCGGCCGGGGGGCACCGGGCGGGGAGGCTAAAGGGAAGACAATTAGTTCGCGATGTATTCCGTTAATTAGCACGGCCAGGCAGGCCGAGCGCCGCTGGGAGCGGGGCTTGCAAACTTGCGGGGCTTTCGGACCTCTCTGCTGGGGGCGGCCGGGGAACGATCGCTGCCGGCAGCAAGCAGCAAACCCAAGGGGGAGCCGCCGCGGGAGGGGCGGCCCGGGGGTCTCGGTACCGGCACCAGGTACCGGCTGGAGCCCGGCTGAGCCCGGCAGCACCGCCGAGCCCCGCGGAGCCCCGCGGAGCCGCCCCCTCCCTCGGGCCGTCCCCGCACGCCCCCGGGCCAAGTCCCCTGGTGCCCTCGGGTGCCCGGCCGGCCAGGAGCACCCGGGGGCTCCGCACCCGGGGGCAGAGCAGGGCAGAGCAGGGCAGAGCAGGACAAAGCAGGACAAAGCAAGGCAGCGCGGAGCGGAGCGGAGCCGGGCGGGCACCCGACGGCACGTCCCGGCGGGAGGAGCGTCCCCAGCCCGGTGCCCGGTCCCCGGTGAGCGAGGCGGGCAGGAAGGGGTTACGGCGCTCCCAGCTGACAGTCAGCTGATTGCGCCCTGATTGACAGCCCCGAAAAGTTTCCTTGTTTCTATACTATTATGCTAATGCCGGCGGCTGCAGGCAGCCCATTGGGCCGCCCGCCCAGCCAATTTGCCATTCGGAGGCTGACGTCAGGAGCGCTATAAAACTCTGCAATGCTTTTAAACTCTCCTGCTGGATGAAACCTTTAAAATATTTTTCATCTTCTTGCCGTAGCTTTGGGGTTGAGTTGTGTTTTTTTTTTTTTTTCTCTCTCTCTTTTTTTTTTTTTATGATTGTTATTATTTTGGTTGCGATATCGACTTTGATTTTTTTTTGTCTTCAGTCTCTTCTCCCTCCTCCTTTCCCCGATGAACCTCTCTCCTCGCTTTGCACTTTGCATGAGAAAGCCCAGAGGAAAGGCACCATGAAGTGTTAAAAATAACCAAACCGAACCTAAAAAAAAAAAAAAAAAAAAAAAAAAGAGAGATTTACTCGCAACAACACCAGCTAACACTTCCAGCTGCAGTTTGCAAGCTGCAAAAAGAGAGAGAGGAGAGAGAGAGAGAGGAGGAAAAAAAAAAAAAAAACCTTTATGCAAAAGACGAATAGCGAGAGCCCCTCGCTCTGATGCATCAGCAGCAGCGGAGACTCTGCAAGGGATAACGCGGAGCCGGAGCGAGAGCGGCCGGGGCGGAGCGGAGCCGGAGCCGAGGCTGCGGCGAGAGGCAGCGGCAGGAGGAGCGGTGCGGAGCGGTGCGGAGCGGTGCGGAGCGGAGCTCGCCCGGCAGCAAGCTGGCTCACCCGGCGGCAACTCAGAGCAGTCCCCTCGCTCCCGGAGCGCACCCTTTCTGGAGGACTGTCAGCAGCAAAAGGATGGCATCAGAACTGGCAATGAGCGGCTCCGACCTGCCCACCAGTCCCCTGGCCATGGAATATGTTAATGACTTCGATCTGATGAAGTTTGAAGTGAAAAAGGAGCCGGTGGAGACCGACCGCATTATCAGCCAGTGCGGCCGCTTGATCGCCGGGGGCTCGCTCTCCTCCACCCCGATGAGCACGCCCTGCAGCTCGGTGCCCCCGTCCCCCAGCTTCTCGGCGCCCAGCCCCGGCTCCGGCAGCGACCAGAAGGGCCACCTGGAAGACTACTACTGGATGACGGGCTACCCGCAGCAGCTCAACCCCGAGGCGCTGGGCTTCAGCCCGGAGGACGCGGTGGAGGCGCTCATCAACAGCAGCCACCACCCGCTGCCCGGCGCCTTCGATGGCTATGCTAGAGGGCAGCAGCTGGCCGCGGCCGCCGGCTCCGGGGGCTCGGGGCCGGCCGAGGAGATGGGCTCGGCGGCCGCCGTGGTGTCGGCGGTGATCGCCGCGGCGGCGGCGCAGGGCGGCGCGCCCCACTACCACCACCACCACCACCACCACCCGCACCACGGCGCCGGGGGGCACCCCCACGGCGCGGCGCCGGGCAGCGCGCCGCCTTCCTCCTCCTCCTCCTCCTCCTCCTCCTCCTCCTCGTCGGCCGCCGGCTCCGGAGGCGGCGGCGGCGGCGGCGGCGGCGGCGGCGGGGGCGCCGGGGGGCTGCACCACCCGCACCACGGCGGAGGCGGCCTGCACTTCGACGACCGCTTCTCGGACGAGCAGCTGGTCACCATGTCGGTGCGGGAGCTCAACCGGCAGCTGCGGGGCGTTAGCAAGGAAGAGGTGATCCGGCTGAAGCAGAAGAGGAGGACCCTCAAAAACAGGGGCTATGCCCAGTCCTGCCGCTTCAAGAGGGTCCAGCAGCGGCACGTCCTGGAGTCGGAGAAGAACCAGCTGCTGCAGCAAGTGGAGCACCTAAAGCAGGAGATCTCCAGGCTGGTCCGGGAGAGGGACGCCTACAAGGAAAAGTACGAGAAGCTGGTCAGCAATGGCTTCAGAGAAAACGGATCCAGCAGCGACAACCCTTCCTCTCCAGAGTTTTTCATGTGAGTGCCCACAGCCTTGCCACCTTAACTAAAAGTTCTCCGTGTGAGTTGTTGTTGGGGGCTTTGCTAGAGCGACAACCCAGCTTGCCACCTCGTGTCACTTTTTTTGTTGTTTTTAAACTCAAAACGATTTTAAAACCAAGTTGGTTTTGAGTTGATTTTTTTTTTTAAGGTGGGCTGGCTCCGTGTTGGCTGACCTAAAGTTCTACATGAGTTTCTTTTCTGTTTATTATTATTATTTTTATTATTTTTTTTTTTGTGGGGGCTTGCTGTTTTTTTTTTTTTTTTTTTTTTTAAATTTAAAAGATCCAACTCACCACCAACTCAGTTCTTCATATGAAGCTTGCTCTTCTTTGAAACCTGCCATCCACATTATATATATATTTTTAAGTTCATGAGTTTTTTTTTTCTTTTGAGCTTGCTGTGTCCAAAAGAGTCAGATTTTTTTTTGCCATCCTGAGTTCTTCATATGAGATTTGAGCTTTGCGAAAAGTAAATAAAAAAAAAACACAAAAAAAAACAAACAAAAAACATAAAACAAACAAAAAAAATCACAAAAAAATACAAAAACAATGTGAAATTTTTAGACTCCAGCTTGCTGAGTTCCATCAGTTTTTAGCGTTGTTGTGCAAAACTAGAAGTATACCTAGATCAACCTGCCAAAATCAAGCCTGCATCAACCTTCGGTGTGTTCATGTGAGTTTTGGCCTTAATCTGCCAAACGTGAGACTTTAGTCTGCCATTAGAATCCCATACTCATCTCATGCATTACGCTTGCTATTTTGTCTTAGCAACAATGAACTATAACTGTTTCAAAAGACTATGAAAAAGAGACATTATATTAATAAAAAACCCTGCATGCTGGTCATGTATGGTATAATTATTTTTTTTTTCTTTTGCTTGGAAAATGGACTTTTGGAGACTATTATGGCATGGCATTCATCCTTTTGTTTTATTGCCTCATCACTTTTTTGGGTTGAAAGCAAAAAAGTGCAACCTTTGATCTTCCTCCTCCTCTTCCTCCCCATTAAAGTTTGCATCTGCTCTAAAACTGCTTTGAGTTACTCAAAACTTCAGACTTCCTTTTAAATGCACTGAAGCATTCCCTCTTAAAAAAAAACATGCCAGAATGGATTTTGATAATGTGGCAAAAAAAGAAAAAAAAAAAGATAAAGAATACAATAAGAACTTTGGGAAGATGTTCAAAAGCAAAATTCACATCCCATTTGGGGGGGACATTGAGACCATGCTGTTGCCTAAAACAGTCACAAAAATAATTTTAAGTGATCTGCCCCATCTCTCTCTCTCTCTCTCTCTTTTTTTTTTTTCCTTTTTTTTTTTTTTTTTTTTCCTTTTGCATTTGGTCATGGTCAAATGTGGAATGCTCTGGGTTCCTAGTATATAATTTAATTCTAGTTTCTGTCATCTGTTAGCCCAGTTAAAATGTATGCTACAGATAAAGGAATGTTATAGATAAATTTGAAAGAGTTAGGTCTGTTTAGATGTAGATTTTTTTTTTAAAGATTGATGCACTAAATTGTTTACTGTCGTGATGTAAAGGGGGGTAGAATTTGCAACGGGACTGTTTTAAAAAGTAGTTTATGCAGCATGTGCTTGCAACTTAAATATAAGTTGGGTATATGTAGTCCTTGCTATACCACTGACTGTATTTGAAAACCAAAGTATTAAAAGGGGGAGGCACCCCTGTTTATATCTATAGGGGTATTTTACATTCAAAATGTATGGATTTTTTTTTTTTTTTCAAAATTGAAGTATTTGGGACTGAATTGCACTAAGATATAACCTGCAAGCATATAATACAAAAAAAATTACAAACCTGTTTAGAACGCTAATACAATTTATGCAGTTATAAAGATGGCATTACTGCACAGTTTTAAAATGATGCAGATTTTTTTACAGTTGTATTGTGGTGCAGAACTGGATTTTCTGTAACTTCAAAAATTCCACAGTTTTAAAGGCAATAATCAGTAAATTTTATTTTCAGGGACTGATATCCTGTCTTTTAAAAAAAAATGGAAAGTAAATCTTACCACAATAAATATAAAAAAATCTTGTCAGTTACTTTTTCTTTTACATATTTTGCTGTGCAAAATTGTTTTATATCTTGAGTTACTAACTAACCACGTGTGATGTTCCTATGTGCTTTTCTTTCATTTTCAACTCTATGGTTATATCAAAAGAGAGAATAATCTACAATAATAAACTGCATTTTTTTTGATTCTGTACTCAGTTTCTTAGTGTGTAGTTTAAAGTTCAATAACTCCAACAGCAGTACTTAAGCGTACTGCATGGCAAAGGGGTAATGCTGATACCAGAGCTGGACTCGATAAGGGAAAGGAGGGAGGAAGGAAAAGGATAGCTTTGTGGAAAATGGAAAATTGTCACCCACTAGAAATCAGTTATCTTTCAGGTAGATGAAAAACGTGAGCTTTCAGGTGCGTCCTCTGACTTATCAGTACCGCAGTGACCTCGGTTTCAGTGACTCATATCATCCCACCAGGTTTTAGGAGATCGCAAAGGGGAGGTCTGCTTCAAAACCTGATGACATGATATGGCCCTGTATTTTGATGGTTTTATGATGGAGTGAAGCGAAAGGGAAGACTTCACATCCTCTTATCATCTGATCCAAGCAAAGCGTGCCTGTCTCTAGTAAGAGATGACACCGCATCAGGCTTGGCTTGTCACAGAGACACTTAATGTTAGATCAAAATATTTCTTGCCATTTGGGTCCATGCCTCCTCCTTTTGTTTTTTTTTTTTTTTTTTTAATTTTTTTTGTTTTTTTCCCTGTTTTTTTTTTCTACAGGCCTTAGAATGCCCAGAGCGAACCAAGGAGCAGAGAAAAAATATTCAAAGGACTTCCTCCAACTTTTGAAAGTTACTTGCCCTAAACAATCAGCCCCAAAGGTTAACGTGCTAGAAATGTTAAGGTCTCCAAGCCCCTCTTCACTGCAGTTCTCCATGTCAAAGGGCATTTCGGCTTCGAAAGGCTCCTCAGACCCTCGACCCAGTTAGTTTACAGTGACCTTCCCAGAGAGCCTCCAGAGGAAGGAGGCAGCCTGCGCTCAGTCCTCTCCCACCCTCTGAATGGGATTAGCAGCCCAGTTTATTTGAAAAGCCTCTCCAAAGAATGCTCCAGCCCCTCTGGGATGATGGCTTTATCTCCAGACCCAGCCTCATAAACCCAGCATATAAATATATATTTTAAAATCATTTTTATTCCCATCCCCCCTCCTCCTGCTCTTGGTCCAACACCTTCCCAGCTTTAGAACCATCCCTGCTGGGTGCTGGTGGCACCGAAAGCAGAGGACTTGTTGCCGTTCCCCTACCCGTGCCCCATCCCGCTCCCTGGGTGCTGGGGTCAGGATGCGACCCTCACATCCCCCCGAGCCGTGGGCGCTGGCTGTTGCTGGAAGCCCAGCTCCTCCCATCGGACGGACCCTGGTGGTGCCCGCCGGGGGTGGCAGCAGGCGTGTCCCCCCTGTTTGGCGGGCGGTGGCCACGGTCCTCGCTGCCGCACCTCGCCCCTCCCCAGCGCCCGGGCAGCGCAGTGCCCTTTGGCATCTGACCTTCTGTTGCACCGGGGTTTGAGTAATGGTTCAAGCTCCAGATTCTGGTTAATTCGAGTTCCATTTTCTGGTTAATATGTAAGCTGTGGGTAAACTGGTCGCTATTGGCTGAGCAGAGAATTATCTCGTCTCATAAAGACAGGGTTTATTTTTGATTTTCTTTAATTCCTTCTTCCACCTCCCCTGGCTGAGCCTTTGCTGATGCCCACGTTTATTCGGAGGGGGTCACTCAGAGGCTCGGGCGGGAGCTCTTTCTCACTGCCACCCTTTCAGAGAGCTCGTGGAGGAGCCTGGCTCTGTATGGGGACGGGACAAAGGCAGCAGAGCCCTGAGCCCACCAGCAATGGGACACACTCCTGGTCCCCACACCACATTGCCAGCACAGGCTGACACTGGGCAAGGTTATGAGCAGGCTCTAGGGTGTGAAGGGCGGTGGGAATTGCATGAGTAGCACAGAGCCCTGCTGCCTCCCTCAAGTGTCTTCTTTCTCGGAGAAGAAAAAAAAAAAAAAAAAAAAAAAAAAGCTGTTGGAACAGCGATAAGAGAAACCCTTCCTAGAAATAGACCGAGTGCAAAAGGGAAAATTCCCATCACATGCCCAATCTGAGAGGGAAGAGGAGACTTGCCTCTCTCCCTGCTTCACATCGTTATTACACCCTGTAATCTTTCTTTGCAAATAAAAAATAATGCAGCCTTCACTAGGCTGCATTTGAATTTCAGCCTGAAACCCGCTAACTTCCCAAGTGAAGGGAGAGGAAAATGACAGCAGCAAGTTTTAATGTTCACTAAAGCAAAGAGACTTTTGGGGTTCTCTGTATGAATCATTGCAGGAGAGCACCCACCTTTGCTGCAGGACTGCTTGCTGGGGACTAATTGGAACTGCTCTGCTCTGAATAACCCACATTCATTAATCACCCCTCGCTTGGCTCTGGCCTCGATCCTGCTCCCCTTGAGCTGGAGGTAAACCCCTGGCGCTCTCCGAGGGGAGCAGAATCCCGCTGTCCCCCTGCAGGTTCCTCCCGTGCCGAAGCAGGGGGAGCGCTGCCAGAGCCAGGGAACCGCATGTCAGGGGATGTGTGTAGTCTTAGTCTCCCCATCACTAACAATGTCCCGCTTCTACCATAGTCCTGTGGTGCTTTCCCATTTATTAACTACATTACAAAGAACTTTCATGTGACCGGTGCTGGGAGATACGCGCACCGAGCGGCCCTTTGCTGGCCGTGAAATGGAGCGCATTGCACTGCGGCCCCCTCCTCCCTACTCCACCTCGCCCTCCGGCTTTACTTTTTTCTTTCTTTCTTTCTTTCTTTCTTTCTTTCTTTCTTTCTTTCTTTCTTTCTTTCTTTCTTTCTTTCTTTCTTTCTTTCTTTCTTTCTTTCTTTCTTTCTTTCTTTCTTTCTTTCTTTCTTTCTTTCTTTCTTTCTTTCTTTCTTTCTTTCT
>NC_048903.1:15446413-15449254 GCF_011077185.1 Oxyura jamaicensis | reverse complement strand
TCTTTCTTTCTTTCTTTCTTTTTTTTTTTTTTTCTTTCTTTTTTTTTTTTTTTTTTTTTTTTCCTAAAATGATTCAAACCCCTCTGCCCAGCATCCAGGGCCCACGAGTATTTCCGTGTTGGTTGCTGCAGCATTTTCCCTGCCCGAGAAAAAACGTCATCCTGGCCCGCATCCGAAAATTAGAGAGCAGAAGGGAGGGAACCAGCCCAGTCACACCGGTGTACATTTATTTCTTCAGCCGGTGTACATTTATTTCTTCAACTGGCGTACATTTATTTCTTCAAATTTATTTCCTCACCACCACCGGCAGGTGCGGTGTGAGAAGTGTCTGCTCACAGCAGAGCACTGAGAGCTTCTATGTATTAGAAAGTCCTCTTTGCCCTTTTAAAACAACAACAAAAAAAGTGTGTGCAGACTCAAAATGCCACTTGAAAACTACACCCCCCCCCCAGCAAAACGTGGCAGCAAATTTTAAGTGCAAAAAATGAACTTTCCCAGCTCTTTTTTTCCTTTCCTTTATGAAAGCTTCTGCGCAGCTGTTTCCTCTCCCTCCCTCCGCGTAGTGTGTAGGAAGTTCTCGATCTAGAATCATTCATAATTTTAATACCAATTTCTATTTGACATAATATACTAATATCAGATACAGAGTGTAGCTGCTTCCTGGATTTAGGGAGGAAATGATGCATATATCAGAATTATCTGCTCAGATGCCAGAACTACACTGGTGTCATTTCAGCATGTGCTGCATTGAAAGGAAATCCTCTATATTTATTACTCCGATCATCAGAGGAGCTAAATGGACCCTCTGTTTCTGACACCTGTTCAGATGGCCAAATTAAAAATTTCACGCAGGAAAGAAAAAAAAATGCTACATGGTTCAGTGTTGCAAAATCAGGTTTTTAATAAACTTTCCTTCCTCCCGTTTCCAAAGTCACTGAGAGCAGGTTGTGAGAGGCTGCCACGAGGCCTGGCCCTTCCAGGGGCAGCTATGGAGAGTGTGATTTATTTTGTTTGCTCAGCCGGGATGAAAAACAATCCTGTTTGTACACACACACACTCAAGCTGTCCATAGTCAAATGCTTCAGATATCAGTTTTAAGTGCACGTCTCGGTATGAATAGCACGAGGTAGCACACCAGGACGTGGCAGAGGTGAGTGGCTGTTGAAAGAACGTTTTTTTGGGGGGAGGGAGCGGAGCACTCCACCATTTCACACTTTTAATGCTCCTCTAATGAATTTTTGGGGCATGGCAGATCAAAATCAATAGATTAAAATACTGTACACCGTGCTGCATTTAATTCTTGACTGCCTGAAATTGCGGGGGAGGACTGAGAATAACATTTGTCACTCTTCGAGGGCTGAGTGCATTCAGACTTGCGAGCTCCAAGCCAACACGATGCAAAAATAGTCCAGGATGTGACTTAAGTTTTCAAGTGAAAAGCAAAGGGCCAGGGATCGGCGAGGCTCTCGCTGGGCTGGCTGTGTGTAAGGACAGAGATAGGCAGCCCCAGCCCCAGCTATCTGCCCTGCTATCAGGCTGACCCGGCACAGTGTGATAACGTCTCGGTGCCCCGATGCGAGCTGCCTGTATCTTATCGCTCTCCGAAATGATCATTTTCTTTCTATATTGCTGTACCCACATTTGATTTTTATTTTTTTTCCCCTTTCAAAGCCTAGCTTTTAAGGCAGTGCCATTTGTGATGCCGCAGAGAGGTGTGCAGGCTTGTGCTTGTGGTGCAGGGCTGGAGACTGCCCTGCCTTTCCTCTCCGTTGGTGTGAAGCCCCATGGACTTGGTGACACACTTTCCTTTGCTTTTTTTCTCACATGCATCTCTACGAGATGTCTTGCATGGAGGGATTCGAAGCCAGAACCAAAGTTTGCTAGAAGTGGTGCTTCTGCACCATGCAGGAAAAAAAAAGGCAGATTAGCCAACAACCAACAAATTGAGCAGTGCCTTTGAGTTTCCAGCGGGGGTAGGGAATGGAGTGTTCCTGGTTGCCTCTCGCAATTGTTAATTCATAAAGAAGCACAGTCCTGAAAAATGTTCTCAGCAGCTCTTCCCCCTTTAAAGTAGAAATGTCAATGACTGCATACGGAGGCGTTAAGGCTCAACACCCTATTTCAGAGCCAGCTCTGGCATCTCCCTGCCCCTCATCCCTGGCTTCTGGGTGCTGAACTCAAGCATCCCCGAGAGCTGCGGGGTGTCAGGGCAAGGGGGTGAGCAGGGACACACACTTCTGCCCACCCGGCACCTGCTGTGGCCAGGGGATAGCACATTTTGGGATGATTCAGTCACAGGTTGGAGCAGCTTGAAAATAACCTTGGGCCAGGGATGGGAGGGGGACATCCCTGCCACGGGGGCTCTGCAGGCAGCCTGTGCTGCTCTGGGGCTGCGGGGACTGCACCAACAGGGATGGAGGGGCTCGCACACGCACATGTACACACACACCCACGTGTGTTTGGGGTGCTGGCCCCAGCCCCGGGGTCCCACCAGAGGCAGGTGCCATCAGCAGGGGACAAGGACCTGGGCAGGGGAGGGCAGGGGGCTGGGGCAGGGTGCGGGGCAGCTGCCTTTGTTTGTTTGTTTGCTTTTTTGTTTGTTTCTAAATTCAATTCCTGGAACAAAAGGGGAGGCTGTGCATAACTAAAGGATCCGTCTGTGCATCTAAAGCTTAGCTCCGGTGGGTCACCCAGGCGGCTCCAGTTGACTGACCGTCCCCTAGGTATGTTCGTGGAGCCACTTCCTTCGTTTTGCACACAGGATTTTTTCTTTTTTCTTTTCTTTTCTTTTCTTTTCTTTTCTTTTCTTTTCTTTTCTTTTCTTTTCTTTTCTTTTCTTTT
>NC_048903.1:15387674-15446313 GCF_011077185.1 Oxyura jamaicensis | reverse complement strand
CCTTTCCTTTCCGCTCCTTTCCTTTCCTTTCCTTTCCTTTCCTTTCCTTTCCTTTCCTTTCCTTTTCCTTTCCTTTTCCTTTCCTTTTCCTTTCCTTTTCCTTTGTTTTCCTTTCTCTTCTTTTCTCTTCTTTTCCTTTTTCCTTTTTCCTTTCTTTTTATTTTTATTTTTTCTTATTTCTTTTCCTTTCAGTTCTTTCCTTTTATTTTCTCTTTTCTTTCTTCTTCCCTTTTTCTTTCTTCTTCCCTTTTTATTTTTCCTTCCTTTTTTTTTCTTTTTTTATTTTCACCTGTGCTCACAGAGTTTAATCTAAACCCCACTTAAATCAAAGGGAGCTTTTTTAATGACATTTTGGATCAGGCCCTGAGATCTCGGCAGGGAGCAAGGAGAGTGGGGGGAGCAGGATTTACATTTCATGGCTTTTAAAGAATCTGAAGTACAGAGGAGAACAGCTTTCCGAGGCTGTTTCCCAAATCTATGTGGATATACGATGGAGCATGGATGTGATTAAGCTTAAAGCCCTTTCTTAAAGAAAGCAAGTAAACTCCCCCTCCTGAAGCCTGAACCCCACTTCTCCAATTTTAAAACAAAATGTCTTGCCAAGGCCTTGGTATTGTGTTGTCACGATGCTGAAACGGATGGAGACAGAATCAGTTTGAGTTGTTGGTATCACTTCTAAAGCTGCGGTGCTCTCCACTGTGAACAGCCCCTGCTCTCTCAGGCACTTGATGCTGTTGCACTCAAATGTTAGTGGCAATGAAAATGAACCCGAAAGTGAACCAAATAAGACCTAGCTTTTTTTTATTATTATTACTATTTTTTCTTTCTTCTGCCTTTTTTTTCTTTCTCCCACCCCCAAAACTTAACTGTTTCTAAAATCACTGATGAAAGCATTTTAATACGTAGGAAGAGATGCTGGAACCTGCAGTGCAATTCAGTGTTTTGTGGTGTGGGATGAACAGATTTTCCTTTCCATAGGGTTTCCTCCTGCAAAGTCATTGTAGAGGAGGGAATACTGTAAGATTAAATCCGTTTAAAATACTATATTCATGTCACACCAGATACAGTCTCCAGACTGTGCACAGTCTTTCAGCTTCCTTTATTGTGAAATCCTTTTAAAATAGCTCAGCATACAGCAGAAAACTTATTCAAGTATAACTCTCTTGCACCAACTCTGCCAGATAAAATAAAGGGAAGTTATCAGCCCTCTTAAATTAACAAATCTGCTCAGTGTCTCTGGCTGCCTTCCTGCTGTCTTACTTTCTTAGTCTCTTTCCTTATTAATAAACTGATAGTTAAATAAATCTGCTAAATGAATCAATGCGCTTTGCCGATGGAAGCGGGTTCCTTCCACTCTGCTTCAGGTCTCCTGTGATGTGGCTGAACTGTTGTGGTTTTAGATAAGGGATGTCCTCATCAAAGGCTAAGCATGATAAAAGCAGGCTGACCACATCACTTTCTTGATGCTCTTCAGGTGTGAGACCTGAATACCTGTTCCTGTCGGCCGAACGCATTAATAACAGGATGGATTCACCAACGGGCATGAAAGCAGAGGTCATCTCGAGGAAAATGACACCAAAGGTCTACAGGAGTCACTGTATTTAAGAGATCCTGGGCCGTGTGCCAAGCATCGCGTTTAAAGAAGCGGTGCCCCCCTTCTCCAAAATCCCTGGGAGGGGATCAGCGGCGGGGCGAGGGAGGCAGAGAAGCTGTCACAAAGCAGCAGCTAAGCCCCAGCCATCAGGCAAAAGGTTTCCTAGAAAAAAAAAAAAAAAATGACTGAATGTCGAATTGTCCCCTGGAAAGGACCCGGTGCTTCCCGCACGGAGAGCCATGGGACGTGCTGCACCTTCCTGAGTGTTGCTGGAAGGGAGAGGGGTAACCCTGCTGGCACAAAAGGTGCAGGCAACTTTTTTAAAAGCTGCAGAGCTGTTCTGGAATTAAATTGCTGAAAAAGAGCCTATAGTGCGTCTTGCTATTTTCTTCATAAAAAAAGATCAGGCTTGTGGTTTATCCTTGCTCTGATTATGCTGTACTATTCCAATAACTTGATGGAGCCGAAACGTTCCTGCAGGCGGTTTATAGAAAATATAAAAAATATATAAATATATATGTACATGCCTGTGTATATACATACCCAGGGAGAGAAAGTTAAATATAGGGGACACAACAAAATATCCACGCTTAAGAAACACAGATTGACTCACTGACTTTCCTCATTTATTGCACAAAGATTCACTCTCTGTACGTTGATTATTTTTTTTTTAAATTAGATTTTAAATATATGTTGACAGTAGGAATTTGTACAGTGTGAACAACCGCAGGGAGAAATGACAGCTCTGCTTTTGTTATTAAAGTACTGTCTGGGAAATAATGGAATGTGTACAGAAATTGATTATTATTTTGCCAATTACATTAGTGTAGCTAATAATAATCATTAAGAAAAAATACAAAAGGCTACATGATTTCAGGTCTTAGAAGGTGATATTCACTGGTGAGGCAAAAATATGTTTTTAAGGGAATTTATTGGTAAAATTATCCTGTTATTAATGCTAAGTAGAGACCAGATGTGCAAGCTAGAAACATTTCACTTTAGTTTTAATATTATTCTTCACTCACAGACAGTTAATATACAGTACATGAGACTGTCTGAATTTAATTTTGGATTTGAATATAAGAGATCCTATTTGTACAATAGTGGCACGACAGACATGTTTTACAATGCTAAAAATTCCTTTTAATAACGACATATTTTAATATATTTACTAAATTAGGTACCCGAGAGAATCTTCTACAACGGTGATGTGAAATTCCCTGTTATCTGAGGTCAAAAAAAAAAAAAAAAAAAAGGTATGTTTTCATTTTCTTTAGCAATTTCTCATATTTTGGGAGGGATGATAATGTCACTGCTTTGTTTCCTGCTGCTCACAGGGAGCTGCGGTCAGAGCCCGGGAGCTGCTGGCAGTCTCCCGGTGCAGCTTCCAGGTTTTCGGATGAGGCTGGCTTTCAGGTGCCTACAAGAAGCGTTTTGCAGTGATTGGGCTTTGTACTTTTGTCAGGCAGGCAGCTCTCCCATGTCCCACAACTCATATATAATCCTTTGCAAATGTTTTCTTTCTTTTTCTTCAAGCGCTAGTGTTTCAGTCATCAGCTATGGGGAATAAGGATGGGTCTTCTGAAGGTCTCCTTCAGATCTTGATGAAAATCATGAGGCTGTGTTAGGCAACTTCTGTACTCCCAATTTACAATAGAGTCTAATTCACAGCACTGCTTTCCTTGTCAAACTCATGTTCATTCTGTCTGTCAACATTGACTAAAAATATGCTGCTAACAAAAATGTGGGGATTAAATGTTCAGGCCCTTTCCCTGCTAGATTCAAGCGGGCACTTTTTTTTTTTTTTTTTTTTTTTTTCTCCACATGGAATCTGATTTTTATTGACGTCAACAGTAAAAAAATACTAAATGGCTTAAATGAGCTTCAAGGTTGCAATGACAGAGATTCCTGCCTGAATTTTGTTATGAAAACTCCTATTTTAGTTAGGAATATACCCTACCACGCTCTGATCAAACATTATGTGCTACTATAAAACAGTATTTTATTAGCTCATGTAATTACCTTTTATTTAAAAATATTTAAAATATGAGTGAGAATGGGGAAGAGGTAGCCAACGCTCTAGACTTTACACCAAATAGGATAGAAAGAAGTTTTTGTTGATGTTCAGCCTGCTACTCAAGGAGACATTTCATTGAAGGAACAGCTCCTGTTCATCACCTTCTTTCTCAGTGTAATGGCTGCAATTGCAATAATCCAAGAGGAAGCCTTTCCTGGTTCCTGTAATTTATGTATGTGATTATTAGATATATATAAATCATATAAGTGATACAAATTCGTTATCCATATATTAAAAGAAAAAAAGCAAAAGCTTTTTCCCTGATGTACACTTATGACCTCGGGACTTGCTTAACCTGCTGATCTCCAGACAATTCATTGCTTCTTCATTCCAATATTTTGTGGTTACCCTGTCACAGGTGATAGGATAAAACAGCAGCAAAATCTGTTACTTTTAAGCAAATAGCTGTCGGGTCTCGGAAGAGTTAACGAACTTTTATGGCAAGGTTCAGACAGATCTGACCCCTATGGTAATATTTCATCTAAGGTTACTGTTGGGAGAGAAATCAAATTTCAGCTGCGAGCATGATTGACAGGTGAAAGCAAGAAAGAGAAAGACATCTGGTCAGATGGGGAATTTGGGAAGGAGAAGGACAATTCAGGGAAGTGTCTCTGTGATATTAGGAATAATAAGCTCAGCTATGAAGACTCCAATACTCCACACTCTCTGGAGGCGCGCTCCATGGAGATAATCATTGCTATTCATGGAGGTGCTTTGATTAAGGGGATTTCAGCCTGCACATTTCTAGTAGTGGACAGTGGTCTCTATGGTCTAACTGACTAACTTGACTACTTTGAACGAATTATGTTGTTTCTGGCATACTTTTATCATTTCAAGGCAAATCCCTTTACAAATGTGACCAGAGCATTTGGCGGGTGCTGGTTAGGACGTCCTCACCATAATTTCCCCCTTGGGTCTAACGGCAGCAGGATTTGCAGCCACTGAGGATACATTGCGGTATTTCATAAGGCCAGTGTTATTTTCCATGTGTTAGCCAGTTCCATGTGCAAGACTCCCAGTAGTCCTGGCAAACATCCCTCCCAGTACATACAAAACCCCAGGCCTGTTTGATACCTATTTTATCTGACTTCAGTGTGTTTTGTTTGGTGCAGAAGAGCTTTTCCGTCTTCCAACATCCTGGAACCAGCCCGATTATTTCCTGATTGGTGTGATAATGTTGGAAAGCAGAATTTGGTTCTGACACATAAACTACAGCCCAGCTTTCTCTTAAAAATGAAGTGCAGGAGAAGAAATCTGGTGGTTTTTATCACTGTGTGTAACTTTTAATGTTTCAGTTTTCAAGACAAAGCGAGGGTCTCTGAAGGGCTTTGGTAATGCTCCAAGGGCAGGACGTGGAAATGATGGACCCTGGGATCTAAACTGCTCCCTGCCTCCATCTCAGGTGAAAGAAAAGGTCCTGGCCCCGCCGCAGCTTTGGTAAAAGCCCCACTGAATTTACAGGACCCAGATTTCCACCAGGACGTGAATGTCTACGGGGCAAATCATACTAATAAAAAGCAAGATATGAATTTATCAGTCAGTAGCTGTGCTGTGAATTCCCTGGATGGATGCTCCTATCTGGGAGTAAAAGTGGATTGCCCAGAACCCTCCCCAGTATAGCTTAAGCTGCTTTCAAAATAAAAAAAATATATATATATAATACACTTTTACTCTGGAGTAGGAGTGTCCACCCTGGGAATGGGTAGCACTGCGGTATATTTTACTACATAATTCCCCCATCTGGATCAGCCCTAAAACTAAGCAGAGAATAAGGAGCAGTAAAGAACAGAAATATGTTTTCTGTTCCTTTTTCAGTTTACCTCTAAGACCTTTCACACAAGGGAAATCATGGCAATCCTGAAGTATATATTTGCTTACTTTTCACTGCTATTCCTGCATTCACACATGCATTTTTTAAAGAGATTTGTGTTTTGTACAAGACCTTTTGTGTTCTCATGTTTTTCAAGTGTATTTTTGATGTACAACCGAGTCTGACTGTTGTTTGTGGCATCATATTTCATTTCACGGCTACAGCCTGTGATGTCAAGCTGCCTGATGTCTCTGCAAGTAGACCTTAAGTTTTATTCTAAGGCCATATATCTGATAAAATTGAAAATTAAAGCCAAGAACTGTAAAAACAATCAAGTTTCTTTGTGTATGAGTGCGTTATTTTTAACTTTCCATTGTTGAGTTAGCCATCCCTTTAAAATGTCTTTATGTTTTGAGCCTGATATCAAGATAACTTCCATGAAATATTATTGGCAAGTTTCCCATTGCAGTCAATGGGAGCCTTGTATGTATTTTTCAAGCAGATGTGCTATATTAAGTCTAAATGAGAATCTTTTATTTCAAATGGGAGGCAACATGCTGCTCTTGCTAAGAAATTGATAGTAACATATCTCCCTTCATTTTCTCTTCCCAAACATACTCTGTACAATTTACTGGTCATTTTCGTAAGTAAAAAACCTGTTCTCTAGTATTTAAAAACAAACAAATAAACAAACAAACCAAAAAGAGAGAGAAAAATGGAAATTTTCACAATGCCTCACACTCCTTTCTAGCTTATTCCTGAGAATGTGAATTATGAAAATATCTTGAATCTTTATGAGCAAAGAAAAAGTAAAGTGCATGACATATTTGACAGTTTTTACTCCCCCAAAATTCCCAGTAAAATCAGTTTAATAGTTTTTCCTGTGTTTAAAATAAACTCTAAAATATTTTTCCACTGATGTGGCATTAGCTTTTGTTTAATTCTAATAGAGGATTTTAAGTTAACTGCTACAAAAACCAAAATATTTTTAAAACTTCTCTTTTGGATTTCCTAATTTGTGCCACTTATGAAATGACTCACACTGTACCAAAATACAGGAGATTGATGAGACAGGAAAAGTACTGATTTAACGTCCCATGTGTAAAATTACTTCTCAGGCTTCCACATATAGTCCTGATGTTTAGAGAGTGCAGAAATCGGGAGCTGGGAGTTACAGCCTGACTCACTTGTGAGACTTTGACCCAGTTCTTTGATTCGAGATTCAGCAAAATACTGCAGCACTTTAAACTTGTTATCTTAGGTGTCTTCTAAAGGTCTGTTACCGTTGATCTCTTTATATCTCAGTTTACACAGTTATAAACCCAGATAATTAATTCTTACCTTCTAGGCTTTTGTGAGAGTTAAAAAATAGCCGCAATGCTCCTGAAAGCCTTCTAATGAAGGCTGGTGTGGTGGAGTGCTCGCCATTCACCTTACTTTGTGTCCTAGGGCAAGAAATGCACAGGGCTGCCACCGGCACAAGCCCCATCTACCACTCCTGGGGGGGGGGGAGGGGGGGGGGGCAGGTGCTCCCGCAGTGGCACTTGTGATTTCTGTAGGGCTTGGGACTTCTATCGGGGTGAGAAACCACTATACAGGTCAGGCACTATGGGAGTAGGTAATTTTCTGAACGAAGCACAACTCAGTTTTACCCTGACGTTGAGTTTGAATCAGTCAAAATGTAAGCAAATCATGGATTAGTTGTGTGCTCCCCCCCAAATACAAAGTATGCATCCTAAAATCCTATATGTACACACATATACACATATATGGAATAACTGTTGTGCACCTGCAAGGTATCTAAATGTCCCATTGTCCTTGTAATTCCTCGGTGCCATTACATTCATTTCCCCAGGTTCAAGCCATTATCATTCGGCAGCAGTGCAGCTTTGCTTTTCTTTAGTCCCCATGTTATTAGTCTCCCTCCTATCCTAACCCCCCGATCTGTAATGGAGTCCTCAGCTCTAAATTTGCTAGTCATAAAGATTTTTCCTTGAAATGTTCCAAAAAGGGGGGGGGGGGGGGGGGCCCCCGGAGAGAAATAAATAAATAAGAAAGCCTATGAGCAACACGCTGTGCCATGCTCGAGCATTACACTTCTCTGGGAAAGATAATAAAGATATTAGCACTCATATAATTTCAGATAGGAAATGAAACCAGACATGAAAGAAACACTAGCTCCAGCTGTTGAGTGGGAATCAAACTAGCTCTGGGAATTACAGGTACTGTCACTGGAGACAGCCCGACTTCTGAGAAATGACCTCAGGTGTAGGAGCTTGCTGTGGCCCCTTGCAGATATTAACACCTAATTAACAATCTGCAAGAGCATCCTACATCTTAATCACCAGTGAGGTGAGAATGACAACCGAAGGAGTAGAAGGAGAAGGGGAATGGTAATTTTTCCTCTGCACGCATCATCTAATAACCATGGTTATTCAGATGCAGCTAAATGCGATTTCCTTTTAGTCATTTCTGTCTATTGGAAGGCACAGTAAGTTCATTTGCTAGCAGGTAGGCAGCGGAGGTGAGAATTGAATTGATCTGAGATATTCTGAAAAATTGACCCAGAGGTCATTCGTAGTTTAAATTGGGAAGCAAGGCTGAGTTTATGTCTTTCCTTTCTTCTTTCCCCTCTGCCTGCTTCCCCCTCTTTTTGTGTTTCCAGGCATGTTATTCTGTATTGTGTAATTATTTAAACATACTCTGGTGGTGGGGAACCTTGTTCTCTCAAAGTTAATCAAAATAAAGAGAGCTTTTGTTAGCAGTGATAGGTAATTAAATAGCTGGCTTCATGTTGTGCAGAGGTATTGTGCTGGCTTATTGACATCTGAGAGCAGGGCTCCCCAGCCCTTCTGCACACAAACAAGCTTGCAGAAGTCACCGAGATTAAGGCCTGGGCTAAATTAAGCAAATTTGCTCCGCATGCTGTGCTGCACCACCGATATTCCCTTGGCACAAATTCCTGGCAGCTGGGATGCTTGGCAGGACTGCGGAGCAGGGACCGGCCC
Source organism: Oxyura jamaicensis (assembly GCF_011077185.1). NCBI lineage: Eukaryota > Metazoa > Chordata > Aves > Anseriformes > Anatidae > Oxyura > Oxyura jamaicensis. The sequence continues at coordinate 15,437,824 of NC_048903.1, read as the reverse complement.
CAGCCCCAGGGATGCTGAGTGCTGCAGGAGCACGGTGAGAGGTAGTGTGAATGGTTAGGTGGGGATGAGAGGTTGGGTCCGACATCGGGACAGTACCGGGTAGAGGCTGGTTTGGGTCTCCCGTGAAGGAGGGCTGCTTTCCGGGAGGCTGGATTTTAACAGGAGACAATCACATGTCAATTTTTTTTTTTCTGCGTGCCTGTTACTTTCTGTCTGTCGTTTTAACCAGGAACAGTTGTAAGTGTGGATGGGAACAACCTGCTTTTCCCCTCTTCAACTGCGATACGGACATCTAGGGCCACGGTCTGCTCCCACCTACCTGGTGTAAGTGGTCAGGAGTGCAGGGAAGCTGACGGAGAGGTTCCAGGCCCAGAAAGCCGGTGCTGGTAACAATCAAGCAAGAAATAGTGGGCCAGATTAGCTCGGTCAAAGGCGAGAGCAGCTCTCCCGTGCTCCACGGAGGTGCTCCAGATTGCTGCTGCACCGTGTGGGCAGGAGCCAGAGGAGCTTTAGTGCGACGCCTGCTCACGGGGCTTTCTTTACCTGTGCTCCTTGGCTGGGTGACCGAGTTGAGAAGAGAGGCAGGCAGGGATCAGGGAGTGAGGAATGTACATGGGTACACACTGCAGACCTCATTCAGCATCTGCTCTACGTGCGGTATGCCCTCTCTGTGCTCAGGAAGGATCTATTTCCATATCACTCAGACCCAAATTGTACTCTAATAAGGAGAGAAAGGAAAAGAGAAGAAAACATTATATTAACCAGTCGGCTTTTGTGGAAACTCCCATCATTTTCTCTCCAATGACATGAGATAATCTCTATGTTTTCTGTTAACGCTCATTTCTTCAGCTCTTTTAGCTTTGTTTTCACATGTTGGCCTTGCACTAAAAAATCTAACTTGACATCTTGTGTCTTCTCAGCTAAAAAGGTATCAGTTCCTGGACTTAATGTCAGCTGTTCCCAGATCAAAGGCAAGAAACATAAAAGTTGACATATATTATTTATTTCATGGTTTACATCAATGATGTTTCTCTCTACCCTTTTTTGTTATTATTGCTGATGTTTTGCCCATAATGTTGCGCTTGCTGCTCAAAAGTGTTTGTCCCCTACAGACAAATATTCATATTAATGTAATCCATCAGCAGTTAACAAATGCCAGCTCACTTTGGCATTTCCCGCACACCCAAAACTCCCATTGTTTTTGCAGGAATCTTTGGGTGTGAGAAGAATGCAGGATCAGGGCCCTGGGTGGTGATTTCGGAGCTGGCGACTCTCTCCCCCAGCCCAAGCAATGCACTGGGTCGGCTGGAGGAGCAGCTCAGCTGGCTGGCACAGGGAGTGGGAGATGGTGCATTCCCTCCCTGCATTGTGAGTGCTGCAGAGGCGAGAAAAATGCCAGGCTTTGATGGGAGCAAAAGCTCAAATAAAAACTCTTTTTTTTTTTTTTTTTTTCCTTTGTTCCTACCTTTTCCCATCTTTCTTGCTTGCCTTCGGAGTTCAGAGCAAGCCATGCAGTGTCTGGCTCAGGGCTGTAGTCAGAAAATCATGAGATCGGCCAGAAATGCCTGTGCATCCCTCTTACCACTCCGGATAGTGTAAAACTTTCCATTTGTTTTCTCTTTGTCAACAGCTGTGGCAGGTTTTGCTTCCTGAGTTACAGAATCAGACAAAGCGCTGAGTCTGATTTTGCCCCCTACCCTCCCACAAGCTATTTTTTTCTGCAATGAAAATAACAACAGTTAAGAAAGATCCTTGGGATTTTTGTTGTTGTTGTTGTTTTCTTTTGTTTAGTTTGGTTTTATTCTAAAGCTTGCTGACAATTGTCAAATGTTCATTCTAGCAAAGAAGTGCTCTGAGGGTACAGCCCCTCTATACAGCCGGCAGGAGTCATTTGCAGCTCTCCTTAGAGCTCAGCTATTCGGAGAATGTCTGTCACTTTACTGTTTCTTTAAAATTTAATTGGGATCAGGCAATCGAGTGTCTCCAAATTTTTGCCTCTTCAGGCTGGCAATAAAGCCACTTATAATTTATAATCAAAGTTTGGTATCGTTAAACTAAACTGTAAAACCGACTTCAGGGTTTCGGTTGTAAAATAAATATACGATAAATATTGCAATGGGGCTTGAGTAGCACAGCTAACAACAGCACAGTGATTGCATATATATATCTGTGTGTGTGTGTGTACATACAGTTCCAAAGGTAAGATCTAAATAACAGATAACTGGATGCATTCTTTCTTGGTGGGACTGAAGCTAAGATAGATTTATAGCCCAAGTAGTTACTTTAAATGCAAAATGAAGTTTTAATTTATTAAAGTCATTTATGCATCTACATTATTTTTATGTCTTTATTTATATTTTTTTCTGTACTATGGAGCAATGCAGTATTCATCCCGGGTTTTTCTGTCTGTTGACTGTAGCACTCTTTTGCTTAGATTTTTTTCTAACAAGGCAGCTCATTTAGAAAGAAATGTTTATGTGAAGTGCTTGTCAGTTGGCATTTTTACTGGTGTGCTAACCCAAAGGTAAAATATAAAGGCACGTCTTTTCCTTGCTGGCTTGTTGCTACTAGAAGGGTTCCTCCCTTGTTAGCTTGATAAATAATTTTACTAGCGGGAATCTGCTGAATTTTTATGCTTGCTGTCTATTTTCTGCTTGCTGCAAATAAATTCCAGCACTCAGAGGGCACTAAAACCCCAAACACATGGTATTTTCCCATTTTGTCGCTGGTTGCCTAAAATATTTATTTCATCTTGTGTTTTTAATTAAATCTTAAAAAAAAAAAGAAAGAAAAGGAAAAATCCCTTAAATTTTTCAATTATTTCCAAATGAAAGTTTTAGTCCAGATTGTACTTAATGTAAAGTCTTGAATTTAAATAACATTGTATCACAGGTAAACTAAATGGGCAGTGTTAAATCAGTCATCACTCCAACTACCTAATGGTTTTCAGATTAAGTGTGAGGATTATTTATTGATGTAGGATCCGGTCAAGCATTTCTTATAATTTATTATATACTAGTTTTCCCAGCTCACAATCAAGAAAGCTAATTTAATTTGTGAAATAAATACTCCACTTCTGAGAGAAAATGCACCAAAAAGCTTTATGTTATGCATTGCCATAGCATATATGGCAGAAAAAAAGTTCGAAAGAAACTGGAGAGACTAAAGTAGAAGAGGCATTGGTTTACCTTTTTTTTTTTTTTTCTTTTAAAGGGACTATTTTGCAGCTATTGAAGCTTTACACAATTCAAAATTCAATTTAATTCAAGCAGGCAAGAACCTACCAGGAAGCCTCTCCTTCCCTCCTTCCCCCATGGCAAACGAGGTGCTGGTGGGTGTGCTGCACTGGTGCGCATCTGGAGGCTCGCTTTTTGGTACAGCAGGTCACTGCTTAGCATCCCAGTTCCCTGGGTTTGGGGGTTTCACAGCCCAAATCTCCAGTCAGAGATGCCCCCAGCATCGTGCCCTTTCCCCTCTGCACAGTTCACGAGGCGAGCAGTTACACGACCTGGTGTATTGGCCGGGTTACATTGGTGAAATAAAAGGGTGGTAAAAATCCCGTCCCTTCCGCCACCTAGAGTGACATTTCTGTGCCTGATGCTGCACCTGCGCACTGTGGCCTTGCTGCATTTCCCCGTACATGAACGGGAGCCATGAGCACCTTCAGCAGAAGGGCAAAGCACTGCTCTCATCCCCCCTAAGAAAAGCCAGGCATCATGTCTTGTTCAGTCATTCCCCCAGACAGCAGAGAGCCACATACCCATGAAGATGCCAGGAAAATACACCAAAATTTTTAGAATATTTTGCATATTTTTAGCACAATTCATCTCAAAGCAATCCTCCAACTTTGACCCAAATCCTTGCATTCTTACACCAACCACCCTGCCATCTGTGTACTAATTAGCATAAGAAGTAGGTGACTGATCAGAACAGTGGAGACGGATGCTGTGGTCTGGCTGCCCTGTGGACACCAGCCTTTTTGTTTACATGAGCACAACCCAGATCAAGTAAATGGGAAGGAGTAATGCACCAGCACTGAACAGATAAGGGAAAACCTTGGGCAGTGGGGAAAATTTACCCTTGGGGGCTCCGCTGTATAGAATCATAAATGAAACAGGGTTGCAAGAAATCTTGAGAGGCTATGTAATCCATCCCTCCACCGTGAGGCAGGGTCAGACAGGCTGCATTATCCCTGACAGATATTTGCATAGCCTGGTTTTGAAGACCCCCCTGAAGAGCATGCAGCCTCCCCAGAGGCTCCCTCACAGACCTTGGCTCCTGTCGCTGCTCAGAAACCTTTCCCCTTGTCTAACCAGAGGAGCTTTCCTGTGGTGCAGGTCCCTTACGCCTTGTCCTGGTCACCCAGAACAGTGTACGCCTTTCCTCTTTGCACTGACCCTTTGCATATTTGACGGCTGTTGTTATGGCTTGCTGCAGCCTCCTTTTCTCTAGACTAAACAACACCGGGCTTTTTGGTCTTTTTTCATAGGTTATGGTCATGACTTCGCTATTTAATATCTCCTCTGAAGAGTCCACATACAGTAAACTTGCTGGAATTCAATTTACCTGTGCTGAAAAGGACTGTTAGGATGCTGCCTGGAGGCTTTACAACATCTGAAAGGGGAATAATTTAATTCTTACACTGATAATTTTTCTTCTGCAGGATGGAGGGCAGGGAGTGTTTCTTTACCTATGTGCGTTAACCACAGTCTCCCTGTGAGTCTACCCCTGTAACAGGAATAATTTAGTGCAATGTACAGCCAGAACTTACTGACAGGCACTGGGAAATGTGTTTTAAATAATGGTAGATTATAATGTTGATGTTTTGTAATTTCACATATAAAATAGAAGGGCAGATAGGATGCAGCCTCCTCATAGTTGCAGGTACACATCCAAGGTGCTACTTGGAGATTTTGTTGTGCATTTCACTGGTTTCATTAGCATCTCAGGTGGCAATCAGTGGCTCTAGCATTTCAAAAGCTGCGAGCTTCAATGTAGCTTTGGGTAGATCTCCTGTTTCTTCTTTGTGGCAGAAGAACATTCTCCCCTAATGTTGCTGATGATGGTGAGCCAAAGAGGATTTTTTAGCCATCTGCCCAGACCTAGGCTTTGCTGTAAGCTCGAAGCTGCTTTTTTAAAGGTTGTAGGTGACATTAGGGCCCATTCAAGGAATATTCACTTCGTTCTTTGAAAAAATGAGAGGAAACAGAGCCTGCTAACTCTGCTTTCCTCATTGTCTTCTGGTGCCGTGCCTGGGAGTTTCGTATGGAGATGTCTTGGAGCAAAACAAAGGTATTTGCTTGCAAGAAAATATTTCCCAGAAGCTTTTCTTCTGTGAATCCCGCTGAAAGTTATTTCATCCAAAAGTATAAACTTCATGTACACACTGAAAATGTATGCTGAATCAGAAAAAAAACATCTGACAGGTAGACATTTTAGCCCAAGCATTTCAAACATCTAAAGAAGTATCTCACTGAGAAATAGTTGTGGAGCTCAGTTCTGTAGGAAGTAAAATGGTGGTGACCTTGCTGAGCCATTGGCTCAAATCAGAGATGTGGCAGAAGTGAAAATATGCATTTCCTTCTCTGAAGAAAGGAACTGAGGATCCGTTTATACCATGGGGAAGAAGAGAGAGAAAAAAAGTGTCTTCCTTTAAGTAGTTCATTTTTCTTTACAAAGTGATTAATGCATTACTATAGCAAATTTATTGTATAGCCTGATTACCACTGCATGATAAATCTAAACAACTGTGATTGTCATGGTGATAAGGCTGGTATGTTTTTTTCTCTCTTAAAAAGGGTTTATAAGTTAAGCTTAACTTTCAGCTTTCTTCATTTCTGGGATAAAATTTATTTTGGCCATTAGAGCTCTATCTGTTTGAAACTGCACCAAAAAGAAATAAGTTGCTCAGAAGGGTGGTATATTACTGGGAGAGTTTCACCTTCATTCAATTTGCAAAAGAAACTGAGCATCAGCATTAAAATAAAAATGGAGTTCAGGAGAAAATAGTAACTCGGTTGCTGGAAAAAAAAAAAAAAAGTTGTAACATTTAAAAGGGACGATGGACAACCCAATTAAATTAACTGCATTGTATTCACAGCCGTTAACACCTTGGGCTCAGCTATTCTCAGGCTACCAGAGTTGGCTGAGGCCTTGTCTATGCCTGGAGGAGACTTGCAGGGAGCTGTGGGAAGAAGTGCTTGTGACTAATTAGAGCTATTTTCTCTGAATCCCAGGGAAATTGGTACTCCAGCTTTAGTGCTGGGAACATGTTGAACTGAGAGCCTGAGCAAGCACTGGGCTCAGGAAGGTCCTCTTGGTCCCATGGCTTTACACACTGCTCAGGCTCCACTCAATCCTGTCGGTTTGGACATACATATCAGCTGTTTCTTTCTTTTTCCTTCCTTCTCTTTTCATTTTTCATTTTGTAGTAAGGCGATACACACACATGAAGGTGGAGAAGGTGACAGTCTCTTCTCAATCATTTTGAAAACCCTGTGTTACTTTCCAAAGGAGGTATCTCCATCTCCTGTCTCTAAAGACTTCTCACCTCACTGACTTCTTATGTCCATGAGTGTATTCTTCATGGCCAAGGTAGGAAGCGATCCCACGTGGTGGTTTTGAGGTGACTGGAAGACCTCTTTCACATTCCAGTACCTGAGTGACACCATGTTCTCAAAGCTTGATTTGGGCTGGCAAGTTGGGATGGATTTCTGGGGAACTGAATTCAGCCTCTGAAAAAATACAAGGCTTGCAGCCAGGACTGGCACTAGCTGGTAGCTTATTTTCAAAAATTTGTGTGTCTTTGCCTGATTTTAAGTCCCTGGACACTTGGCATTTTCTTTTTAAATTTTTCACCATTTTTTTTTTTTTTTTGAGCTTTCCAATGAAGGGTTCAAAAGGTCGCTATTTAGATAAAAATTCCTTTTCTTTTTTCTTTTTTAAAAAAGTTCTTTGTAGAATCTGGTAACAAAAAAGCTTCATGAAGGAAAAAGGGAAAAAAAAAAAAAAAAAAAAGCTAAAGATTTTATGCAGGCATTATTATTATTATGCAAATTTTAAAATTATCCACCTCCCCATTCTTCCCCTCCCCCCCGTGTATATTGAACATCTTGAAAATAAACCACCATGTTTCAAAAAGGAAGATAGGTGTGTCAGTTCAAATAGGCATTGCACTTGGAATTGGTGCCTCTGGTTGTTGAACAGAATCCTTGTTTAACATCCTCATTAAGAACTGTGACTTGCCACCAGTTTTATGAAGATCAACTCATTTACTTTTAAAGTAAATTAAAGCAAATTTCTCTGTGGTGACAAGTCAATAAAACAATGGAAGGCTCAAGTTTTTCAATCACCCAACATCTGTTCCTTGTTGGGCTATAGATGTAAATGCCCTGGGTACAGCACTAGGTGAAAGAGCGAGAGCCAATAGCTGTGCAGTTGTTTTTAGTTTTTTCTTTTTCCAAATAGCACTGTAAGCACTGTCCATTTTTGGAAGGGTAATTCTGTAGTTTCCTGTGACAGCACATTCGGAGCTTCATTGACATGGGAGCGGTGGCAGGTGATGGCTCTGACTCCGAGTGTTGTTGCTGGAAGCACAGTAAGCTGTTGCAGAGCGATGTACGTGGTGAGCCGCTTCTCAGAAGCCCAGTCAGCACAAACGAGATCCCCGTCTTCTGTCCGAGCCACCCACACCACCAGCAAACACCTTTGAAGCAGAGGGTACATGGATGCTTTGTGTGCAGCGGTGGGAACTAGGTTGTACAAAACCTCATTGAAACCACTTCCACATTGTACCCACGCTCAACCTGTTTGTCTTGAAACGTCGTCTCGGAGAGAAGGCAGCAGATGAAAAACAAAGTATTAGACCCATTTTGTGTTTCAACAAGTGCAGGATGCAAACTGCAAAGTGTTTGTTTTACATGTTCTGGAGGATTTGGCATTTCATGGTGTGAGAATTGGCTCCCTGCTGTGTGAAGTATTTCAGTGTGGATTTGCGCTGTGTGGGAAATGCTGGCATAGTGGAAAAGAGAGGGGGAAGCTCTGCTGGGAAAGCAAGAGGGGGCTGGATATTATTCACTTGGGGCAGAAGCCTTTCCTATCTCAAGGGGACGGTTTGTCTTGGACAGGGTAGAATTAACTTCTGGAGTGGTAGAGGAGGACAGGAAGTTGTTACTGGTTGCGTGTGGAAATGAGGGATCTCAGATAATTTTAGAGATGTAAAAAAGTTCAGTGAAAGTCCAGAGATTTTTCTGGCCTAGACTATCCCACCCTTTGGAATGCTCCCAGACATATGGTTATGGACTCCATCTTTTGAAGTGTATGTAGGCCTTTTACCTTATAGTGTCTTCCGAGCCTTCAGGTTCAAGACCTTTGGCAGGAGTGGTTTACCCTCAGACAGATCTTCATGGGGCCAGGAAATGGGCTGCTCTGCTTTATGGGAAACGGGTAATTACGTCTCACCAAATTCAAGGTACCTGTCTGTGGTGAGCAGGTGACTTCTCCTGTGTTAGGTCTTCTCGAAAAGTGCTGAGAAATTCTTCACAGGTTTCTGTGATGCTATGCTAGATTTTATAACACTTGAGTACAGCGATTCATCGAGCAATTCTGAAATGTTTTCTCCAAAAGATGAGCAATGTTGTACAATGTTGTAGCTGTATCACCATATAAAATAAAATTAAAAAAAAAAAAAAGCTGTACAAGGTTTTGTATAGCAAAAAGAATATATAGCATTTAGTCCATCCTAAGATTTTTTTGTAATTGCCATCTATTATATTGGCACTTACTGCAGCTCAATAACTGAACATGGGAAGGTATCATTTTAACTTTCTCTGATTTTTCCTTGTCCACATAAAGTGATGCCGCACCCAGTCAATGGAGGAGGCAGATGAGTCACCCAGCTAAGAAGTAGCTTTCTGGGGTACGTTGCTCATGAGATGTCATACAGAAAAGAGGTGACAATGTTCGGATGTACAGGTTCCCCCTAAATCCCAATCATGGCACTAGCAGCCTTTGCCATCCATTTTACTATTACTGTTCTATCAGTTTTGCAGGGCCACAGGTAGGGACTCACATCCTCAGCTCTGACCTTGGCATCTCCCTGTTGTATTTCTCTATAACTCTGCACACTCCTTACTCCCAGGGCCAGCTGTGCAGAGAGAGGGCAGCTGTGTGATTCTCAGGGCCAGCTGCTGCCCACTGAGTGCTGCTCTTTCTGTTTCTCAAATCAAACTCTCACTAAACCCACTAGAAAAGCTTCTTTTGACTTTGGTGGCCATTGTCCTGAGCTGTTACCAGAAAAAAGAAATAGGTGCGCACAAATGGATTTTCGTCAAAGGCAGCCTCATTTTGTGAGTATCCAAGCATCTTCTGCTGTACAATAAGCACTCTTAATTTCTGTTGGATTCAGTGGGAGCTTTGGTGATCAGATCCTGCTGGGAGGTGCTCAACCTTTGGCAGGATAGGGCCCTTTTGTGTTATGAAGCATTCAGGGAGCTAATGCTGAAACACATTCATGTAACTGTTTGAATGCCCAGTTCATACTGTTTATAGAGATCTGCTCAGAGGTGAGTGTGAAATAGTAATGCCTTGTACTTCCTGAGTGCCTTTCATCTTTCCAAATATTTATTAATTAGCCCTCAAAACACCCCTGTGAGGCAGATAAGAGATGGATGGATACAGCTCCTTTCACGCACCAGTGGAATCAAGCAGCTGTCTGACTGTATAAAACAGCATTGCCCACAGTTTGGGGCAGATTAGGAAGTAGATAACAAACCTCTATCTTGTTGGTGCAGAAAGAGTTTAGCTAGGCAGAATTTAATTACCTCTGCTGGAACTTGGCCAGTCAGTCAAGGCTCACCTCACTCCTTTCATTGTGTTCACCATGAAGTCTGTAACTCCATCGGGTTTTGTCCCACTCAGAGGATGACCCCTTGCTCCACACAGTTGCCCCATGTCTGAATCCATTCTGGGTCCACCGTACAGCAGGACCTGACCTGCTTTGGACCCCTGATGAAATCTTTTGTGGTAGTAGCACAAGCTGGCCTTAGTGATAGTTCCTCAACTTCATACCACGATTTCCCCGTCCTGAAGAGAGAGGACTTGGGCTCAGACCAACCTGGTCCTGCAGCAGAGGGCCAAGAAGGGTATTTCAGTGTGAGACCTGCTGTTCTGAAGGGGCAGGTTTAGAAAGTGAGCTCTTCTTTATGCTTTAGCTAAAGCTCTCTTTTATTTTTAGGAAATATATATATATATATATTTGTTCTGTCCAGTTTGAAAGTATGGCCAAAAATGTGCACCTTAGACTGGCTTCAGTGGGTGTAGACCTGATACCAGACAACTCCCTCCTGTGGCTCTGCACATCTTGTTTCCCCAAAGATGTGCCCCAGTGCCTTTAATCATGGCAAGAGAAGTCCTGTACCTTATTTTGAGATTCCCTCTCTTGCATCCCTGGGGCAATCAGAGCTGCAGAGCTCGAATTCTCTTCTGTTTGCTTTTGCAGCATGTGATTCTAGAGCATAAAAGCTTTGAAGCTAGAACTCAAATTTTACCTATTTTGTCTTAATGCTTTTTAATAAATCTCCAGACTCTCTTTAAAGCTTCACAGAGTGCAATTTATTGTAAAACTACAGTTACTGTATTTTATGTCCACTGTAATTGCTTGTTTCATCTAATTCAGATTATACTCGTGTATGACAAGGAATAGCTCCAGATAGAAAGAGATGAATTATTAATCAAGAAAGTTTGGGAATTAAGATTTTAAACATAAAAACTAGATATATGTGCAATATTTAGAAATAGATCTGAAAGAGCTTATGCAATGTGATTTAATCAAATCTTGAAAAGAAAATGACTAATACATCAAATCTTGAAAAGGAATTGACCAATAAATTAAATCTGGAAATGGAAGTGACAGATAAATCAGGTCTAAAAAAGCAAACAATATATCAAATTCATGGTGTGTTTATTAAAGCAAGGGATTGCTTGTATGTGGCTGAACCTGCATGCTACAATCATGCAATTAAACACTTGAAATCCTTCAAAAACAAATTATGTGTGCAGGTGTACACACACACACCTTTCTATACATTCACAAAGTAAACACTTGTCTCTCTTTGTGGCATTTTGAGCCACGCTACCAGCACATAATATTTGCTTAAGTCTCTAGGTGTGCCTAAGTATGAAGTCTCACGATTTCAATAGCCACATGTTTTTAGACCCGAACACCTTATTATTCCAAGTCTTTTTAAAATGTTAATTATTAGTATAGCCCAGATTTTAAAAATGATGAGATGTGCCTCATTCTGAAAGCTCTCTGCTTTTGTTTTCTGATTGTAATGGTACACTAGCAGCAACACAAACTCCTTTGGCTAATTGAAAGGATTTTGATAGACAGCTTGGGCCCAAAGCATATTTTCAAGATCAAGACTATAAAAATCTCACTATGGAAAAATCATCATTTGCCTCACTGACTTTGATTTACATCTATGTTACAGAGCCATGAAATTTAAAATAAGATGACCTAAATTGTCCTGTAATAATATGGGCATGAATGTATACCCCTGGTGGCAGAGTTTCTCTGTCACTATACCAAATGAAATCTAGTTTTTAGTGCCAATCAGTTAGGCATCGTTAACCCTTTAAGAATGTTATTAGCATTCTCACAAAGCTTTTCATCATGTAACAAATTTTTTCAGACTAAACTTGTCGAGGTCAAAGAATCCAAGCCAGTAAGATTTAGGACTTTTTTGTCCTCTGGAATAATATGTATACACTCTTCATCATGCCAAGTATAAATTATTAACAATGGTTAAAAAAAGCTTGCAAAAATGCAGAAATTAGATTAAAAAACAACATTTTCTAAGCTATTCCCAACTTATACTGGAAATATATGTTCCCTCCCCATATATATATATATATATATTTTTTTTTCTATATAGTAGAAAAATTGCTCTGTACATGAATCGTCCAGGATCCAGGAATGAAAATTGCTTTGCACTTGCTATTACATTATGGTGTTCTCCATTCTTTTTTTTTTTTTTTTTTTTTTTTTTCCTCAGTTCATGTTGTTCTTTTTGCAATAAGTGTATGTTTGAATTGAATTGAAGAGTAGCATATTAAAGAACTGGTTTTCATAGCTGTTTATGTCCTTTCATCCAAAGAAGTGTGAGAAAAGCAATCAAGGTTTCAGATTGACATGCTAAAGCAAGAACTATCAGAGAAAGCATCTTGCCATTGGAGTGTTGAATATTTGCATACCCATGTTGTTTGAATTAGTCCTGACTAAACCAAGGTATTTATAGAACTAGCTTCAGCCTGTGGTCAGGCCTTTAAAGATGAACTGATTTAGTTTCAGGTAAAGTAATTATTAATCTGTTCCCCCAGCTTTATGCCTCTGAGTATGTCAAAATATAGCATCTATAACCCTGACTCAGTGCATTATTCAGACTTTCCATCACTCTGTTTTTCAACAGATGGCATCTAGGTGACTTGCAGTCGTATGAGTGGGATTGATGATGTGAAATAGAGGAGCTTAAAAAGTAATTGCAGAGACAGGAGGAAAAATTACAAATTAATATAACTGTAGGAAATGGAAAGCAGCCTCACATGGATGTGAGATTCTAAATCGTTAGCTCTCACATCAAAAGTGTTGTTTGATTTGTATTTATTGCAGTATAAATAAAGTGAGGTAGGCAGTGGCATTGTATTCAGTAATTTCTCTTGCAGGCATTTGGGATGAGCTTCCCATGAAAGGAAAGTGAGTAACAAGCTGCATGACTAGCTGCTCTTCTGCTCACAGAGAGCACTGCATCCTTCAGCGAGGTCTCGGGAAAGGGCTTGCTTGTGCAGCTCAAATAAAACATCCTGTGGTTTTTCGTTCTAAAGAGCTCACGTTAACGTTTCGCTGATGAATCGACGTGGCCCACGAAACAACCTGGGTGATTCACTGGGAAACTCAGTGTGAATGTGTGTGAATTCAGGCGGGGTGAACAATTTTAAGGGAAGGAGGAGAACATAAAATCAAGGGTACAGTTTACACAACTTCCTGAAAGATATGTTTGAGTGCTATCTATGAATCTAAGCATTATTTATAGTAGATGCAATAATAATACAGGGAGTAATTTCTCAATGAAAGGGACAGTCACAGTGGTGGCATAAGGGGTCAGCACCACGGGCCACATCACCACCACTGCTAAAGATCAACAGAAATACATCACCACATTTTGGCTAGGACATAGTTTAAAGCACCACTTTCTTTCGTAGCTCAGCTCTGACATGCCTGCTCCACATAGATCCTGTATCATCAGCAAGCAGAGATTCATAGTCACTTCCAGGTAATCCATGCTGGGACTCCGACACAAAATTCCTATGGGAAGGCATTCATCTGGCTTTGCTGGCCGTGTGTTAGCACTGTGGTAGAGTGATGGTTTTGTAAGAAAACATGTGCACGATGGGTGATTTGTTCTCTCCAGTGTTAGCTAGCTCTGCCGCTTTTTTGAACTCCAAACCCCACATTAATAAAACCTTAAGCTGATCTTCAGCCTCCATGATTTCAGTGAGACTCAGGTATGTGTGTCTAAGTATGGACTTTAACGAAAACTTTAATGAATCAGGACCTACGTTCCCTTCTTAGTAAGACTAATACTCAAGAATGAAGAGTTTATTTGTTTCTCTGTCCTAGTGGAATCCTGCTCGACCTAAAACATTTTACAGCTCTATGTAAATTCACAGTGATGTATGAAATACTTTTTCCAGTCATATACTGTCTTTGTCTCTACCATTCCTAACCTTTATGTCTGTAGAAAAGAATGTTTAGAAAAGTACACTTAAAAATGTCTGCTAAAAACTTACTGCCTGAAAACACAGAAACTGTTTCAATTAAACCGTTTTTAGGCTTTTAGGCTTACTAAACTTTTTTTTTTTTTTTTTTTTAAAAAAAAGGAATCACAAAAAAATCAGAAGGTATCTCTGTTTTTTTTTTGTTTGTTTGTTTGTTTGTTTTTTTTTTCCTACTTGAGAAAATGAAAGTAATGGCTTTAAAATGTGTGCACTGAAGAGATGAGGCTTTTGTTCTGACAGCCTGTACATCATGCTTCATCACAATGGAGTCTGAAATGGTAAAAGTTAGAATTTGATAAAACAACTGTTTGGGGTCTGTTCTCTGAAAGATTCCTGCATCAATTCGGAAAAAAATCATGGGAATAGTAATTTTTTTTAACCTTATGTAGCTATGAAGAAAATAAACACAAAATGTATGGTTTATAGACTCTTTGAGATAGTGTAAAGGCAAGAATCTTGAACTAATATTGTCACTGTTGAAATAATTTCATTTGCTGCAGTTCTGTAATATTTAAGCATAACAAAGCATTTAATTTCAACCTTTCCCCACAAGAGAAAAGAATGTTTTTAAACTTTGATTAGTTTCTTGTTTTCTTCCATTTTACATTTCTTCACTGTTTCTGCATTTCCCAAACACTATGGAAATACCTTATAAAATGTAGAAGATTTTTTTTTAATGTTTTTCAGAAGATTCCTCCACATTGTTTAGCATTGCTGGCATGAAATGCATTGCCATCAGTTAGCAGGAGAGAAAGTTGCTTTCCTCCTATAAGCTGTTGAACAACTGGATGCAGAAATATGGGGAGCTTGGCTGTCCGTGATCTCTCTGTAATTTTCAAGTCCAGCTTCAGACTCCAGACCCTCAGCTAAGATTTGGCTAAAGACCCAGGCTTTGTGCTGCATGTCCTGCTCTTCCCTACCAATCCCATGTCTGTGCTCAGGGGCAAAGACATTTCCTCGTCCCCTCTTTGCAGACCTGCCCCATTGTCCAGGTCCAGAGTGCCAAATACCTCCAAGCTAGAGGAGGAAAAGGCTAAATGCATCCGAGGCTGCTGGCTTTGAAAATTGAGGGCAGGTATTTTGAGAAGTGGAGCTGTGATGCTCAGCGGGAGCGGGAAGGCAGGAAAACTCATTTCTTCTGGCTGGTGTTAACACCTCGGGTGGAACGAGGGTCACGGGGGTCCCTCTGTTATCATCTCTCCTCAAGAGAAGGGTGGTGGAGGTGGAAGGGGAACAAACCCGCTGTCGCCCTGGGGTGACCCAGACCAGCAGGTCGGGGCCTCCCCGAAATGGGGAAGATCAGGCTCTGAATTTTGGGGAGGAAGGGGGCTGGAGATGTCGAGGTGATCTCTGTGTATATTCTCAAAAAGCTTAGCAAAACAAAATAGAGAAAGAAAAGGCTCCAGCAGCAGGGAGTGAACGGCTGGAATTTCCTTAATATTAACTGAGCTTTAGGCGGCAAGCCTTAACGTGGAGAATTATTTTTAATTAATAGCTTTTCCCCTACTTTGGAGCTCAGCGGGAGGATCTTCTTAGCATTGCACAAGGAGAGGAGATAGGAGCAGTCCTGGTTTTGTAACTGATAACTATTTCAGGCCAACTGCATTGCCTGGAATAACTTTGTATTCAGTAAAAAGAACAAAATGTTACATCAAAAGATACCTCCTTCTGGTTCTTGGATTTAAATTGCCTCTCCAGATAAACCTGCAGCCTGGCCAGAAATGAGTTGATGGATTTTTAAGTCTCCTGGCCAAGTTATCCTCTCTCCCCCCTGTTCTCTCTCACCCTTATGTTATCAGCGTGGCATCTGGCCCCGGGAGGTGACCTCGTGAGGATGCTGAGCGGCGGCAGCGCCCGCTCCCCAAACTAGCACAGATCCAGATGGAGAAGGAGGCAGGAAGGTGTTGTGAATTTGTATTACTTTAACACAATGGGTTTGTTCAGAGACAGTTTTCAGGCAATAAATGGCTCCTTTGTGTTACTTCCCTCCCCGTGGTAGCTAGCGGAGCTGTATATGTGCATATCATTTTGCCTGTGTATTAACAAGCAGGAAGGCTCCCCAGCTCCGGCTGCCTTCAGGCTCCCTCCTCCTCCTCCTCCTCCTCCTCCTCTTCACCCTCTCTTCCTCCCCACCTTCCAGCACCCCCTGCCCTGGGAAAAAAAAAAAAAAAATCAAACAAAATTAGCAAAATAAGTAACGGATTTAAAGGGCAAAAAATCCTTTCTTTTCACTTCTCTTACTCTGAGGACTGTAAGAGACTGTGCAGTGCATCTTTTTACGAGTGGCTTCCTGGGAGTCGGGACATTTGCTTGTTATACTGTGGCAGCATAAGAGGGTGATCGTCATGGACTATAAAGTAACGGGAAGTCTCACAGCCCCACCAGCTCGGTAATACAGTAGCTTGCTCACACAGGAGAGAGGGATTTATAGCGTTGCCTTGTATTTTTTAACATATTTTTTCTGCTTTTTATTTATAGCATAACCCAACAGTTCTGGCTTTGTCCCCTGTCTCCCTCCCCTGCTATCTCAATTCTATCTGTTCCTTTTGGTGCATTGGAGCCACATCGAATCCAAAAAGAAGTCAGTTCAGGTGGAGGAGCCTCACAGACAAAGACTGAATGTTGAGGTGTCCATACCCCCCTTCCAAACCGTATACATTCTCTAAGCAGAAGCAAATAGTGGATAAAAACCTGCTTCTGCAGGCCGTGGGGAAGGAGAGGATGGAGATGGGGAGGAGAGGAAATAATATGAAAAAGAGTTTATTTCTTGTTATCAAAGTTGATAAGCTATCTTCCTTATGAGCTTTTGTTAAAGCCCACTGTCTTTCTCTCATTTAAATAAGTATAATCTCCAAAGGAGCTCTGAGTTGCAGCTTCGCAAAGCAGTGGGGTGCAGTTCCCACTTATGAGCTGTTACAGAAGACCTGGTGCAGTTGTGGCTGAGGCTGTAAGGGCCTTGATGCTGTCAAGGCAAAGCAGCTGTGAGCTGGGGTGTGTGCCTGCCTTCCCCACCACCCTCACAAGGCAGGGTCCTGCGGCTGCTGGAGCTCCTGGGTAAGCTGGCGTTCATGGGGTGGCCACTCTCAGGTGGGGTTGAAGCATTTGTAAATGCAAATATTGGATGAAAAGGGAAGATTGCAAATGATGCAGGCATTGCCTTAATGATTCAGCAGCTTTGGGGACACTTTGCTAGCATCGGAGCCATGTCCCCAGATCCCTCCTCTTGCCTGGGAAGCTGCTGGGTAGGCCTGCATGGTGCTGCCGACCATAGCTGGGGCGCTGGTGGTGTCTGCCCCCATTTCAGCAACTCCTGCAGAAGCTGCAGCAATGAGTTAACCATGCAGGGTCAAGAAGAGGACATCAAATATAATCACCAGCTCTCTTAATTTTGGGTAGAGAATCCTCATTTGCTTGAACGTGTGTGGTGATCAAAGCCCGATAGGAGCTGGGGTGCCACACAGCTATTTCCCAGGCAGGTTCCACTCCCCCCACCATTTAAGGGAATAAAGAAAAAGCATTGGGAATTTGGAGTTATTGAAACTTTTCCTCTTGGGGTTCGACAAACGGCCATATCTGGAATCAACTGCACCTGACCAGCGCTTATACATGTTAACTATCAGCTAACATAATCTGAAGCCCTAGGAAAATAGGTTGTAGCACAGATGTAAGACACTGAAGGAAGACAGTAATTTTTCCTGTAGATGGGAAATGCATATGTTGCCTCACTCACTTGTCATTACTGAAACTATAGGTAGGGACAAAAATAGAAACTACTGACAGCTTGATTTCTTCATGCTGGCACTGAGCTACAGCGGAGCTCTACAAGACCCTATAAATATGCAAGCGAAGGGAAATCCTACACAAGTGCTATCATACTGCTATAGGACTGAATAGAATTAGCTTTATTGCAACCAAACAGTATGGACAGAGTCTGCTTTTCAGAGCTTCCCTATCTAGCAAACAATGTAAAATGTGAACCAAAGGCAGCTAATCTGGCCTGTTCACTGGGAACAGTTCCAACATATATTGTTGGAAATGACTAGAAAAAGCTTTGCACTGCAGCCCTTATGGTGCAGCCCTTTCTTCCTCTTAAAGTGAAATGTCCTTGTAGAAATTAAACACTGTAAAAAAAAAAAAAAAAAAAAAAAAGAGAGAGAGAGAGAGAGAGGGATGGAGAGAGGAAAAGGAAAGGGATCGCTGTGGCTTAGCGCACTTTTTAAAATCTGTGGAGGATGCAGTGCGCATTGAAATCTACCCCCCTCCCCAAACCTAAACCAACAAAAACAAGCCAACCCCATGAATAGCTCTTCCCAGCTTCCTGCACATTGAATATGTATGTTAAAGGACAAGGAGCCAAGACTCGCTCTGTTTTGCTTTGCTTGGAATATTTGCTTAGAATATTTTTGCTCGTTTGATATATGAAAGTCAGGGGCTATGCCAAGGAGAGGCTGGCGAGCTGGCCATTGCGGAGATTTCTGCTGATGGCTCACAGTGGTGTGCAAAAGCAATATGTATCCAACTGTGTAAACAATGCTTCCTGCACCTACTAGTAGGGTTCAAAAGGTTTGCGAGGCAAGGAGAGGAAAACTGCTCCTGGGGCTGTGAGCGGAGGGGAGGGAGGGAGCCCAGCCACCGCCCAGGCTCGGGATGTACCAGCAGCTGGGGGAACAGGAGGCAGGCACAATTCAGGGACCCCCAAAATCAGAGTTGTCTTCTTAAATGTGGACTCCTGGAAGTTTTCATCTTTATTCTTTCATATTTTTCTCATCAGAAGAGGTAATTTGTGCCATCTTGTGAGCCCTGCTAAGTATGCCTCCTCTCAAGGGCTCCGTAATCCTTTACTTTCATTCACGTCTCCAAAGCAGCCACATCTCCCCCGTTTTTCTAAGCTGCTGTGGTAAGTTTGCTTCACCATTTAGCTGCTCTCGATTCTTTTGCAGAGGTGGCAGCTGATGGTGAGCCCTTTCCTCCTTGTTAGAAGCGGGCAGTGTACACAGCTCCAGAGCAAACACTCCTATCTTCCTCCTGCTTCAAGCAAAAGCCTTGACCCCCGTGCCAGTGGAAGTGAAACATTTCCAAAACACACAGGCGACTGGAGATGCGTCTGTGTTTAAACCCATCCAATTTAAACACGGTTATCCAGGAAACCATGACCAGAAGATGACTAGTCCCTGACAAGAGGTTTAACTCAATAATGATCTGTTGGCCAACTCACATGTTATTGTTTTATTGTCCGTCCTGTGAAGCTCTTAGCTCTTAGCATGCATGATAATAAAAATCCCACAGAAGTTTAAATTAGAGTGATGCTCAGGGATCAGGCTTAGCTGTGATCCGAGGTCATGGACTCTCATATCAAATCATGTCACCTTCATTAATAACTGAACCATTGACCCTGAAACTTGAGCAGCTTTCCTCTGTCATTCCTCCTATTTCCTAAAATCTGGAGTTCTTATTCTGTGAGCTGCAGACTCTTAAGGGGCAGTGATTCCCACAGGGTTTGATCCTGTCTTCCTTCTTTTGCTTCTAAGCTGGTTCTTGGCTTTTCCCACATCAGTACATTCTGCCCCCAGTTGCTCTGTGTACCTTGAGCCATGCAAACAGCAGGATGTGGGGCGAAGGCAGGCTGGGGAGTGCCAGGGGTGGTGGCAGCAAGATGGGGAGCTGAGGAGGCCCCCTGCCCCTGGAGGGGTGGGGGATGCTCAGGGAGGGGCTTTGCTTTACACACAAACTGTGAAAATGCATGGGGCAGCATCGCCCACGTACTTTTTGATGATCTTTTATTCTTGTTAATAGAGCTGAGCTTTCTAAATCTTGCTGTCAGTATTTGTAGAGACAGACCCACTATTTCCCTGTGCTGTCCCACACAGCAGGCTTACCTCCACCCCCTCCCCAAAAATGTCTCCAGAGTTGCTAGCAGTGGAGAGAGCACTGCTCTAATTTTCTGTTGTCTTGCCAAGTTAGAATGGGATTAAATGCTCTCAAGGTCTCTGGACTATCACTTTACCCAAAACATCCATCCCAAGCATTCAAAGAGGCATAGAGACTCTGCATAGCTATTTATTTTAAATGCCTTATTAAAATTTCATGACAACAGGAAGTCAGGGGAAAAGAATACATTGCAAGAACGACGAAATTCAGGGCTTTGTCAATTTTAGCTCAACAACACACAACAATGAAGAAAAAAAACCCAACCAGCACGTTCAATTGTAAGTAAGGGATATTTTCACAATCGTACTGAGGCCACTAATAGCATAATTTGTCATTGGCTGGGGAGTTCATGAACTAAGAATGAAACTGTGTTTTTTTTGCTTAACTTATTACACAATTTTGATTGTTTAGAAATTGTCACTTTAAGGTAACCTAGAGCTGCTGGAGTTAAATGCCACCAACATTAGGATTTATTTTTTTTTTGATACTCCTTTTTTTTTTTCTCTCTCAGCAGTAATAAATATTGCAACACCACATCCTACCAGTGCTGCAGTTCTTCTGCTTGGTATCTTTCTTGCTTTCCCATTCTTAAGTATATTTGATCATCAGAATATTTCTGAATATTGATTAAGTGCAAAGGATCCTCATGGTTTGTCTACTAGAGAGCATTTTTCCTGGACATAGCTTATGCTCTTCGTTGATGAAGAAATACCTTATTTGCTGAAAATACATGAATCAGAAGCACTGCTTAGACAGGCTGCATTATGAAAGGATTTAATGTTTGGACTGAAGACCATTGAAGTCTTGTCATTGAAGGCTTTGGGTGGCAGGACCCCTGTCAGCTGGCTGCAAATGTTCCCCGGCCCTTCTGCAGTGCCCCTGTCCCTCAGACATCCCATGGGTAGGCACAGGGCACTCTGAAACTACAGTGTCCCAATCTGCCCCACTCCCATCCTAAAACAGACTGAAGTTAAAATTCTGTATTAGCCTCTTGCTGCAAAGGCAGCATATGTAGACATCTCAGCTAGGGCATCTGTTGGCTTGGAACATGGTGTAATTATGGTAGCTTAATGACAAAATAAGTTTTCACTTGCCAATGTCAAATTAATCCTGTCAGTGTATACGTCACTGCAAGTGCATAGCTCAGGGTACCCTGCAATATGCATAATGCCATGTCTCTTTGCTTCTGCTTCACATCATGGGGTCTTCTTGGTGCAGATGTTGTTCAGCCCCTGAAATAACTGTAAAAAAACAATAGAAAAAAAAAAAAAAAAAAAAAAAAAAAAAAGAATACAATATACTGGAATGAAAATAATGAGCCCTAAAACCTTGGAAGTCCTCCTTTGTGCATCATTCCTGGTGCAAGCAGTCATAGCTGTGTGGATTCCTCCATTATTCCAGGTGTAAAAATTGTATTGAAATTTGATAGGGATTATTGCTGGAGTTGGTTAATTGGCTGCCGAGGTGTGTATGTGCAGTGAGGGTAGCGGGGAGCCTGCAAATGACCTTTCCCTCGTTAGATCGGTCCGTGGCCAGCTGGACTTCGGTACCCTGAGGTGGAGAGTTTTTTTTTAAATTATAGTTTCATGGCTTTGCCACTTTACCTAACTAAAAGTTCTTGTGCATTAACTCATCACATGGACAGGAGGAAGAAAATGGGCTGCTGCAAAATGTCTTGGGCTTTAAAAGAGCCCCACAATAATCACTGGGAGACTTTTGCAAAGCAAAATGTGTGTGGCTGGGTCCACGCCTGCCCACTCCAGTCATCCCTGCTCAGTGCCAACATGTCACAGGTGCACACCACAAGGGACGATGCAGCAAATGTAATTGGGAGGCAGGTGGTGATGGCTTGGATTCCGTAACACATTCATCCCAAGGTGTGCTTGTGCATCTGTTAGAAAGTGAAGTCATTTTTATTTATTTATTTATTTTTAATTCAGTTTGTTCAAGAGAGATTTGAGCTGCAGGAAAACATTTCCCTTGATACAAGAGGAAGGTTACCAAAGGCCCTCAAAAGCAGGGAATGACATGGGGTGGTGGCTGCTGAGTTCAGGGAAAAGAGCAGGGTGAAAGAACAGGGCTGTAGGTGTATGCAGGAGTGGAATCGGTGTTTCTAAGTAACTTGGCAGGACTTTTTCCTCTTTTGCTATCACTGTCATATCAGCACAAGCTTTTCCTTTTTAGATACTAGTGTTTTGTGCTCTGGTCAGGTTGTTCACTCGCATGCGCTTGGCCTCTGCTGTATGTTTCCCAGAGCCAGAGCTGAGCCTCTCATTATGGGAGCCTTGCTACATCTGCTACGAGTCCTACCGAGAGTGTTTATTCTGTCCCTAAAACAAGGAAAGGACCCCAAATGCTCATACTCTGCTAGAGAGCCTGAAAATCTTCCAAAACTGAAAAGCAGCGATCTCTGGGGTGGAGTATAAAACCTATAGCACAGCACGCAGAATCTCTCTATAGGCGAGGGCGACCAATGCCAGTCCTGGCCAAAACTATGGGGACTAGGATTCAAATGAGCGCACACGGAATGTTGCTGACACTCGAAAAAGAACAGCACGGCGCTGCAAAAATGCATGGAGGTTTTAGTATCCTTTGGTGGACAAAATGTTGCTTTTATATGAAGGATATGTAAACAAGGCAGATAACATAAAATGTATACATTGCACACATCGAATGTGAAGTGCTTCAGAATTCCTAGGAGAGAATTTTCCCTCACTGGTTCAGCTTCTCAATACAGGGCTCAGCTCCCCTCTTGATCAGGACTTGGGTTGTCCTCTGCCGATACGCCAGGGTATTTGCATGAGAAGCTGCTGGGACGCTGTCTTTGCCCCCTGCCTCCCTGTGCTGCGACCTCCCTGGGCGGTTTGCAGACTTTGTCCTCCCTCCCACACTGCGGTGACTTCTCTGCTCGCTGGCAGCCTCTCCAGGTTAGCAGAAAAGCGTAAGGGTTTGATAACCCGCAGCGAGTGTTTTCTGTCTCCCAGAAGAGTGCCGCACTGAAAAACAATTTGCAGAGGACAGAAGCAGAGATCTGGTTTCGTTTTTGGTATGGCTACTACAGTTTCTAGCTGCAAACCCTTATCAGTGGAGTCCTTGTGTAGTTGCTCATCAGCAGAGATCCTGCAGGCAAACACTGTATTATTGCTTCATCCCATGTGGCTTTTTTTATCATGACTTCTAAACCTTCTGGAAATGCTGGAACGGGTTACATTGAGTGACTTGCCTTCCTTCAGAGCACAACTTAAGGTTTTGGGCTGGGCTTCAGAAATAAAATAAAATAATGTAAAATAACAGAAATTCAAATAAAATAATAATAAAGAAAAATAGAGGAAAAAAGTAAATATCAGTTGTATTAAAGAAACAAAGTTCCTAATAAACAAATTCCACTGTTGTTCCTTGCAGTGATCTAGGACAGCTGATGGAGATTGACACCCCAAGTTACATGAATGTTATAAACGTGTAAAGAATCCTTTATAAATTCAGCTCTGTTTGCTGCGGTACACTTTCCAAATTAGTATAGTGTGGAGCAGATTGTGAAATGATGATTTACATGACTTGAGGATTTTGCTCTCTGTGATTAAACACAATAGCACTTCCTTGAGTTTCCTTTAAAATGCATTTAAAAATGTGTTTAAATATGTGTACAAATGCATTTAAAATATAGGCTATTTATTTCAAAAAGAATAAATACATCAGGCAAAAAGTGCATTATAGAGTGCCGAGTAAAGGACAGCTGAACATCCTTAGAATTGCAGCATTCTAAAGACGGAAATAAAATTTAAAATTACAACTAAGGAAAATATGCAATACACCTTTTTTTTTTTTCTGGTAGGAAAGTGAAAACATTAAGTTCTGTTGGCTCTTTCGTTCTTTTGCAAACGATTTAGTGTTGTGCTTTTACCTAGCCACATGATATACTGCAGTGAAATGCACAGAAATTCAGGATTAGATATGAGTTGTAACATCTAGTAAATTTTATGTTGAGAAATTTAGAGTGTGCCACCAACATGGACAAAAGAGTAACATGAATAGGTTAGGGAATTATTAGCCTCTAATAATAGATGATATACTATATATCAAGTAATGAGTACTTACTATCCTGCATTTATCTGTTACATGATGTCCTTCCTAATTACCTACCCTGCCGCTACTGCGGCCAGCAGCTGGTATGAGACACACTGCAAAGCTCCTTCTTTTTTCCCTCGTAAAATGGAAATGCACTCCCCAATCTCTGCCTTATGCTTATTAGATATGGTTTTCCCAGGAAGAAGTATCCCAAGCATCTCTTTTTTTTTGGACAGTAGTTTCCAAGGGAGGCTGTCTTACTGAAATCTGTTCGAGCACGTTTCAAGCTGGTGGCTGGCAAAACTGCCCATTTACCCCCAGCGTGGATCCTCCCTCTGGATTTTAATGCCTTCTGCTGTTTGTCGAGGTGAGGAGCAGATAAAAATAGCCTGTTAGATGAGGCTGTTGCGTTTAATTATATTCATAATGAGCATTCACCATCCCTAATTCAATAGTGTGGCATAAGAGGGGGGAGGGCAGGTTTTTAACCTCATTTCCTAAGGAAATGAAGCATGTGCCACCCACCACCCACCCACCTGGATGTGGTCCTCTCTGAGCAACTTGAGAGTGCCTCACAAGTGGGTTTGGAAGAGGAGGCATGTCTCAAGTACTAGGAAGTCCTCACATTTGCAAGAAAAATCTCCAGGCTGGTATGTTGCAGCCCTCTGTCGCCTGATGGGGATGAGCAGGATCAGAGGTGCTGGGCATGGGGCTTGCTGCTGGACCATACGTTCCTTTACCATAATTTTGCTCTTATTCTCCCCAGTTTAAAGTGAGTGCAGGCAGCACCCTCATTTTGAAGAAATCAGAGCAGGTTGAGGACCAGGCTGGCTTTCAGGGAGCATGGTGAAACATGCTGCGAGGCACATCACTCGTACAAAGCCTAAGCCTTCCCCTTGTGCCCCGCACCACCGCAGCCCTGCTCCCTGCCCTCCTCCCTCCAGCTGCTCCCACACCCAATGCTCCCAGAGCTGGCAGCACATTAATAAAAAAAAATGTAAGTTTTATGGGACAAAGTAAATAAGGCAATTCATATATCATTCCTAAGACACACAGAAATGAGGCAGAGAAAAATAACCATCCGATATTTTATATGGGGATATTTCCATGAGTCAGCTCATTTTCAGGTTTCTGGGCTTCCAGCTGCAAGCTCTGCTGTGTTGGCTTATCTTCTACTTGAGGCCTGGCATGTGCCAGAAGTAGCTTATAATTGGCTGTGTTTCCCCTTTTTAAATGGTAATAATAGAGCCTTTATCAGCAGAGAATGGCTAAAAATTTGGATGTCTTTAATTTCATCACAACTTGTAATTTTTTTGAGGCCCAATGTTATGTGAATAGATCTCCGAGCTTCTTGTTCAGGCTGCAGAGCTGACAACACAGGGGATGATTTTCGTAGGTGGGATATTGAACCACCCTTCAAATGTTCCCTAACCAATAGCCCTGGGGCTGAATTTATCCTTTAACCGTTGCAGCATGGTTTTCATTAACCTCGAGGGTGATGGGACGTTGCAGTTGTTGGGCTGAGGCTAAGACATTTCTTGTGGCCACCCCCATCTTTATTCCAGGACACAAGTGCAAGGTATTTTCAATGTATTTTAACTCATTTGAGGTTTTCAATGAACTCACCTCAGCCTTCTACACTCCTCCTGACATTTCTTCCTGAGGATTTTGAAATAACCAAATTTAATTGAAAAAAAGAAAAAAATAAAAGCTCATTCAGTATGATTTCTAAAGACATTTATACAAGCTTTATGGAAAATGGATTTCAAATTTGTACGTGATAGAAGAATCTGGCTGATCACAAACACAGGAAAGATATCAAAAATTATTTGGCTGGTCAGAACTTAGATTTTCAATGGGTTCTTTCAAGATGCTAAAAAATCATATGGAAACACATCACTTGATGCACTCAGATCACAAATATGTTTGAGGGAAACTGCAATCTGTGCATAGATATCCTGTGAATTGGAAAGATTTCACATGAGTTTAATATATTATTTTTGGGGAATTAATTGTCCACCAGCACTGACAGGCACGGGGGACAGAGGAGTGGAGTGGGAGCAATTTGCAGTTCTTAGTGGGAATTAGTGGCATGAATATATTATAACAATCATAATTAAGCTTTGTACTTGAAAAGTGCTGTTGCTCTGGGGATCTCGAGGCACTCTGCTAAATTTACGGGGAAATCCCAGGGAAATAAGTGATTTCCCCATGGATCTGCAAACACTCAGTGGCAGAGCTGTGAGCAGGCTCAAGGCTCCTGGGTGCTGGGAGCTGCCTTATTCCTCCATAAGAGGGATCTGTAAGAGGAATACTGGAGTGTACCAGAGCCTTGGATGCAGGCAGCTGCTGGGCATGGTCATTTTTCTGCCAGATCATTGCCCTGAGCAGGCTTAGTGCTAGTGAGAGGATAGTAGGGACTGCACGGGGGGGAGCAGGGATGCAGGTGTGCCCAATAGCAGAAGGGTCTTGCAGCAGCAGCCTGAGCTTAAAGGAGCTTTAAATAACAGTGGGAAAATGCACACTCAGTCATTGTGTAACCTTTGGAAAGTCATGACTCCTCCAGACCTGTGCAGTTAGTACGGTCATACTGCAGAAGGATCTGTGGAGATGGGTTTTCTTCTTTTATGGCAAAGAGAATGAAAAATTGGGAAAACTTATCGAGCGATGTGGTGCATTCACCATCACGAGTTTTTTTTTCAGCAAGGCTGAAGTGCTTACCAGAAAAATAAGCTCTACTTTATCTCAAAAATCAGAGCTTGTGCAAGAAATGCACAGGGAAATTATTTCTTTGCCGTGAAGGAGCTGGTGAGATGATCACAGGGGTCTGTTCCGTTTAAAATCCACAGGGTTAAAAATCTGTGCAATTTAATATTCCTACCATGCTTTGAGATCTTCAGAGGCAAGGTCCCCGTGGATTCAATACAATGAATTAGCCTCCTCAAGCAAGCTGATTTGAACTTTGCGTACAAGACAAGGAACATATTGCATTATTGGTCTGTTTGTTCCCTTATCTGGTTTCACAAGTTTGTGCAGCCTGATGAAAAACTGAACAAATTCACTTGGCTCTATAGACAGAGCAGAGCAGAGCAGACAGCAAGTTTTTGATCTAAGTGCCTGCCGAGGATGACAAAGTCTTTAAATGACAACTGGACTTATATTATTGAGCACGTTTAAAGTAAGCAGTAAAACCTTAAACATTGATTTGGTGTTTTACTGGAACCAATGGAAAGATTTAAAAAGAATGGCTACATGCTGAAAATCATAGCTCCAGTAAAAATCCCTGAATTTGTGCTGAATAAATCCTCTCTCTCCTGGGAGCAGGCGAAGTGAGGAGGGTGACACAGTTATCAGCCTCTGTGGTCAGGTCAGGCTGCGCGTTTGGCTTGGTTATGGGCGAAAGGATGTTTTTGGGTGTGCACGAAGGAGCCTAACAAGAGGCAATGGGCAGCACCAGTGCTGCTCTGGATGGGAGCATGTGGTGATATAGAGGGAGCTGAGTTCTTGCTGCCATGCAGAACTGGTCTTCCCCTCACATCTCTGGCCCCGGCAGTGGCAGCCTGAGGGCATCGCCTTCCCCTGGTGCTGCTGGCATCTCCCCTGGCCACGGGGCAGGGTACCAAGGGTATCCCACCAGAACTGGGACACTTGGCAATCCTCGTTCTTGTGCAGACTGTGTGAAATGCACACCATTCCCCAGAGCTTACAGGCACAGTTACAAACGAAGCAAAGATGGCAGGAATGACATTCCCTTGCTAATTATAGTGTGTTCCCATCTGTATATTTGGTGTTATGTCACCAACTCCACAACTCCAGCCTGCTTTTTTTTTTTTTTTTTTTTTTTTTTTTTTTCTAGCAGAGAAATACTGCCGAGGGTCAAAGCTCAGCACAAAAGGCTCTAGACCTCTAGTAATGTTATATTTACCTTGTTAATGAGGATAAAACATTCACCACCCTATTTTTAAGGTGTATTGGTTGGAAATCTGAGAGTGAGTTGGCTAAGGCATTTTGGATAGCTCAACAGCCCACGTTTAAAAAGCACTTGGGTGTGGATAAACCTCACAGAGTACAGTGGCTGCACATTTCAATGAACCCTGCTGGCTCCATGTGTGGTGATGAAACTGTGAGCCTGGATCTGTCCCTCCCTTGTGGAGAAGGTGGGAGAGCAGCCAGCTCCCTCACCACTGATCCTCCTCTCTTCAGTAGAATTTTTGGGGCAGTGGATAATCTGGGAAGGGTTTGGTGAGCTGTAGGGTTTATGCATCACCCTCCAGCCATTTCCCCAGAAGATACAACGCCAGAACCCACCCTTCTGGAACACCCTATAGGGTGTCTCTATTGAATCCTCTTGAGGATCTCACGACTCCTCCTCAAAGCCCAGACAGTCCTTGAATACATGTCCCTGTGTCTGCTGGTGGCATTTCCTGGCTCGAGGTATATTTTTGTTATTTAAGACCTTAAATTTTCTCATTTAAGGTGTCACCTGCTAGTGCAGGAAGCCCCTCTGAAGGATCCCACAGGGCACCTTGCTCTTGCACGTCATACTTGTGAGCTGCACTGGTGAGCCTCGTGCTGGATAATATAGGGCTGAGATTTTTAATTAGGGTAGAGATGGGAGCCTCCAAATCTCATATGATTAGAGAGTTCTCATAACTTTTACATTTATTATAAAGTCCAATTAGCATATTTCTTACTTTAATGTCTGTATTGCCCTGTACAGTGTTGGAAATCCAAAAGTGAGAGAACTTTGCTAAAACTTGAAAGCCAGGAAGTGAAAATAGACCGGAAACAAGTGAAAACGGACATTCCTAATTTAATCCACCAATTTGGCTAAAACCAAACATAGACAAAAGAACAACAATAACAAACAACAGGAATGATGACAAGGAAACTAAAACACCAAACCCATCCACTTTCCTGATTGTAACTGAAGCAGGAGGAAAATAAAAAAATAATGATGTACAGTTTTGAGCCATCACAAGTGCAGGCTCACGTGAGAAGGCAGAAGCACCGCACAAGGAGCATCTCTCAGGACTTGCACCTGGATCTGTCCCCTAGGCTTAAAGTCTCTGTGCCTGGTGCGATAGAGTCACACTGCAAGGGTGCTCGGTGGGGCTCATGTGGCAGTTGTTGAATGGTTTTAGGGGTAAGGAGCTGAAGCATGAAGGCCTCAGCGTCTGCTGAAGTCAAGGAGGATTTGTACCAGCAGAAATAGGCTTTGGTTTCTCGTCATGCAGGAAGCCATTGGTGGAGTAGGAATTTAACAAGTTCATGACTTAACAAGTCCCAGCCTAGTGTCTGGACTACCAGATTTTTTTTTTTTCTCAAATACCCCCAAAACACAACTTGCTTTTGTCAAATTTCTGTCTCTCTATACCCAGTGTCAGCCTGAGCTTAACAATGAAAGTAGTCCCAGAAAACTTCTCACAAATCAGCAACCTATTCTCCCTGTTATGAAAGCAACCTCCTACTGTCTTGTATATTAATTCTATGCCCGCAGGGGACTGTAGAGGTTAAATCTTCTCTGCCTGGCATGGCAATTTTCATTGCTTTCATTTTTTGGAAATTTCTCCAAATTTCTGAAAGGCTTAGTGCAAGCTATGAAGGCTCCACCTCTTTCTTGGCCCTGTAACCCGTGAGGAGTTCAGCTGAGGCGAGGGGATTTTAGTATAATGATTTGGAAAAGTTGTGAGTATAAATAGAAAGGAATTTGAGATGTTTTTCCCCTCTGTAATTCAACACTCAATAGCTTCCCCTTCCACCCAGCACATAAGGTGCTGTACCAAAACGGTGGAAAGAATTCATAGACCTTCAGATCAAGGAAGTTCATAAGCCAGTAGGCTTCTCTCTTGCTTGCCCCCTTTTTTTTTTTTTTTTTTTTTTTTTTTAAATCTGATGATAACGTCTCCCCTAGGGGAAAGCACAGCCAGAGCTCATGTGGAGGATCTTACAGATTTTCACCAGATTCCCTTGTCAGGAACATTTCCTCGTCTTTGCCCTAGCTGGTCCGGGCAGCCCTCAGGAACCTAGAATGAACACTCAGCCCAGGCATTTCCCTTTCATTTTCCTCCATTCTCTTCCTGGTAGCACTTACCACTAAAAACACACATTCAGTCTGCTCTGAGCTCGAACCTCAGCTTTCCGCCAACTTTCCCCATCTTGTGGGTGTACCAGGGCTGCAGCACATCTCAGCCCCAGCACTGTCAAGCCCTGGGACAGGCATCCTGAGCTCAGAGGCTGGAGCTGGGCAGCGTGGCACCACCAGTCTTGCTCTGAGGTGCCCTTTGGGTTCCTTTCTTCTCCATTGTCATCTTCATCTTCTTTTAATGTCTCTGCTTAAAACCCTACACACAAATAAAACCCTACACACAAATACAATGTAAAACTTAAAGAACCTCACTTTCACAAACGTCAGCTCTTAGCAGTATCAGTGCAAACCCTCTGCAGCCCCTCTGGCTTCAGCATGGTGATGGAGCTCTGTTCTGCACTCTGTCCCCAAAAACTGATTGAAAGAAAGCCAAACCAGCCCCCCATGCAGTTGCACCTGACTCAGGCAGAGATGAAGGGCAATCACAGAACGTATTGGTGTACTTTCATTGCCGGGCATTTGGTGTATGGTATCATTTCTGTGTCTCCGTTTCATTGTGAACCATGTTATTAGGGCATGTGGATTTACAAATCAGTCCCTTCCAATATTGTTTAAAGAACCCTCAATGATTTCTGTAAAAACCTGAGTAAGTATTTGTTATATTTAGAGGCAATTCTGCTCATTGTCTCTTCATACAAGTAAGCTTTTCACTGACCTAGATTTTGCTATTCCATTTTCCATTTGCTATTCCACATTACACTGCATGGAAGCAAAGCCTTTTGTCTTCTTGTGCTCTCTTGCACTTGCTATTTCGTCCACTGGCCAAAATCACACTCACCGGCCTGTGATGGCTCCACCAGCTTCTCTGTAAATGATCGTATCATTGAGGATCCTGGCTTCAAACTAGAACTAAAGAGCTGTTGTAGAATAACCCTTGGGCTGAACAGACCTGGAGGACTAGCCAGCAGCAGAAGAGCATGCAAAGGGAAAATGTGTACGTGTTTTCCTGCACTAGCAATTTGCGGAGAGAAAAGGAACGTGGGATAGAGTCAGAAACTGGCTTTCTTTCAGTTGAAAGGATTTGTCCTCTCCCTGGACATATATTACAACTATCACTAAAGACACTAAACTGCACCGTGGTTTTAATTCTGCTCTCAGTTTTAACATGTCATTAAAGAGATACCTGTATTGACAGGAAGAGTTGTAATACTTTTGGGGAGTTATTATTATCGTATTACATAATGAAGGTGTTTATTGCTGTAGTGCCTTAGGGCTGTATTTATAAACATTGTGGATGGATTACATGGGTATTATGCTGCGCATAAGCATTTTGCTCCCTGCTCATGGTGAAATCCTGTGAACTGGACAATGTAAACAAATTAACATTATCAGGGAAAACCTGTTAAGTCAACTTTCCCTGCAGACTCTAATTGTCCAAAGGGCACTTACCCAAACTCTACACCTCTTGTGTCTCCACCGTGCTCAAAAATGTTTTTACTAACACATATTAACACAAACGAATTCCTTAAAAAAAAAAAAAAGGCATGTTGTTTAAAAATGCATTTGATCCGACTAGCTAGCATATTTTTAAACACAGTGGTGTTATGTTTAACAGCGTGTTAGCATATGTCACTCCACTCGTTCCCACAGAACACTGACAAGAGTGCCCTCACTACTCAGCAGAGTCCGTGGCAGGGACCAGTACCCCTGCTCCAGCCCCTCCAAATTCAGCACCCACTTTGCGCAGAGAAGCTGTGGATGCCCCATCCCTGGAGGTGTTCAAGGCCAGGCTGGATGGGGCTTTGGGCAACCTGGTCTGGTGGGAAGTGTCCCTGCCCATGGCAGGGGGCTGGAATTAGATTGGCTTTAAGGTCCTTTCCAACCCAAGCCATTCTGGGATTCTGTGTTTCTGTGGGTGGGGAAAGGGCCTAGCAGGGATGGAGCTGGAGAGGTTTTTGCTGGTAGTGTCAGATCTGGACTGTGCTGCGTTGAGTTAGCGGAGAGAATCACAGAGGAGACAATGGACTGAGGCACACTGGGATGGGAAGCTGGGCATCTTCTGGCATGACCCTGCTGATGAGGCTGAAGGAGCCTCCTGGGCATTTACAGAGCTTTACATTGCCATCCCCAAACCAGTGCTGGCAGGGCTGGTGTCCCAGTATCCCACTGCTGCGGCTCCATGGTGGGGCACCCCTGTCTGACAGACCTAGCCCTTCTGGGCCTGGCAACCTGCCCTTTTCTCTTTGTGGTGAGCAATGGCATGAATGACTCCCACGTGTTCTGGGGCAGTGTCAGCAGGATCAATAGACATACCTAACATAGGCAGTGTCCCAAAATAGGCCCTGCATCCTGCCAGCGTCTTGCCCATATCTTTAACTTCCATGTCCTGGATGAAAACACCTGACACCCCCGTGGGACACCGGAGTCTTTCCATTCACTTCAGCAGGTTCACAATTTCATTCTGTACAACAGTCTCACCAGATTTAAAGCGACTGTCCAGTGGGCACAGCTGTGCTCTTCGCGGGTTGGAATCCATGCTTTGTATTTTTAGCATTTACCTAATGGTCTGGAGGGGAAAGCATACATTTCTCCCTTGCTCCGAGGGCATGGCTGGACACGTTGCTCTGCCTATAGCTGCTCAGGGTCAAGTTATTACAGGCCCTGGACCATTTTGGCCAGGTGCTGCACCTCCCTGCATCCAGGGCTATGGACAGAGAGGCAGATGCTCGGCTAATTTCTCCCTGGGAGGCCATCTCCCAGCTCTTTGCATGCAAACCATGAAGGAACCCACCAAAACGAGCAGCTGGGGTGATGTGCTCCCTCCCTGGTGTGGGCTGAGGCACAATTTCACCCTCTGGGCTCAGAAAGTAGGTTTTGCTGCTGAACGTAATTAACAGCATCTGAATTTGGTGCAGTGGGATCTAAACCATCCCTGACAGAGTGGGGTGATTGGCATTAGATCCTTTGATTTCTCCAGAGGCGTCATAATATTTAAAACTTATTATTAATTACAAATGTATTAATCTCTGAATAGTATTAACAGTATTTCCAAATATTATAATTTCATCCTATCTGAACCCACTGGGAAAAAAAGTCACTTCGGACGAACTGAACAACTTTATAGACAGTGTGCTTTATAACCAGATGGATTTTCCCCAGTTAGTCCCATTTCTGTCTAATACTGGGGGAAGATTAAAGATACTGAATCAATGGCTGTAAAAGCTCACATTAAAATTTTGCAGTAAATGAGAAGAGGAAAATTTCATTAGAGGCATAAATTGTAGCAACTGGAATGCATGCAACTTATTTTTAGTATTATACTGACAGTCACCCTTAAAAGTATTTTTTTTTTCCAAAATGTTTTCTTTTCTTAGATAGGAAAAAAAAAAAAATGACCTCGAATATTTTGAAATATAGAACTAATTACAGTAGGGAGTGATCCCGATCCCACTGAAGTCAACTGCAGCATTCTTTATGACATTGCAGGGTTGTGCCGCTATTAAGAAATAATAAGGAAATGAGATACTTTAAAGAGAGGGTTTTAAAATGAACTGGCTCTGTTGCCCCTTTTGTAAAAATACCTTAGAGCCACTTTTATCAAGTCAAAAGGTTCATTGAAAAGAGAGAAATTAAAAGATGCCACTTATGGAGCCTGGCAAAACATGAAGTTCGCAATAAATATCTCCCCAATCCAATTATAACATTCAAATCAAGGAGAAAAAAAAAATCATGAAATATAATGAAAGCTTTCTTTCTACTGAAAAAGTATACTCCATGTGTCCAGACCTAAGGGAATTTCCAAGTCAGCATTATAGTTGGGAAAAAATGTAATGTAAATGAGAGTGAAATAATCAAATTTTTCTGGTGGAAATAAGTGCGGCTGTTTGATATAATTTTGACACACAGCATAATTTCAGCATCAACACTGAAGTTTAAAGGATCAGTGTGTCTTCATGAGATTTATATACAGAAAAGCCGTTCAACGGGAAAATCTAAATCAGACTTCAGTATGCACATTGGGCCTCACTAAGATCGAAAGCCTAGCATTATTTTAGTTGCAAATAGAAAGACAGAGATGACCCTTTTTCAGTAATTTCTAGGCACCCTTTCCACTTGAAAATCCAGCATGATTACGGTATATAAATCACAAGAAATGTGTGAATGTTTTCATGCTCACAAAATCAAACATTTATTTTATGGCTCTAACTCCAGCTAAGCCATTTACAGATGCACAGAGTTTTCTGCAGTGAGTTACACAAGGCTCATGTGCCCATGTTTATTGCAGATGTCATTTTTAATATCACAGGGATATATTCCAAACAATTAAAACAATTAAAGCAGGTCATGTCTTTGGCATTTTACTAAATCTTGTAGCCTGCATGAAATACATTTGTAAATTTGGGTTCATTTCCAAATCAAGACAGATTCACACACCCTCACAGCCAGACCGAGCACGAGAACCAACAATTAAATGAAGCCTGAGATCCAGTCCAAAGGAGGCATATACTCAATTTAATTTTTAAATAGCTTAATTAATAGTTTCAGTTAAAGCAAAGAAGTGAAAATGGATCAAACTATGTAAACATTGGTTAGAAAAATACACTCTCCAGCCAAAGCAGTGGAGAAGTGCTTTTAAGAAGAATGGTCTTTAAATTTAATTTAAACCTGGTTTTCTAACTTCGGTGAAAGCCCAGTTCAGACAGGGCTCAAGCCTCTTTTACGCCACATAGAATTACTGAGGTTTGCTGTGAGTTTATTTATCTGAGGCTGTGTTTCACTCTGCAGTCATCATTTTCTCTCTGCTGTCAGCGTGTTGTTACCTTTCGGCAGCTCAGAATTCACTGAGAGCCTCAGAATGTTTTGAAGCTGAGTTTAATCGCCAATGGGAGCTGTACGAATGCTACAAAACATTGTTCACAAATATTTACCGGAATTTTGAAATGAATTGGGGTAGACTCCGCTATTGCACTTCTCATGTTTGCTTTCTGCAAACATTCAGGTTCAAGTTCTTATTGACACGGCTGTGATGGATGGAAACCCTTACATAAGTCCCAAGGCCAGGAGCGTGCTTCAGTGCCGGAGCAATTGGGGAGGAGAAACAACACCACGTGCCTTACCTGGCCAGTGAGCACTCACAAGCAGCCCTCAAATAATGGAAGGAAACAATTCCTGATTTGTTGGTAGTTCCTGAATTCCAAAGGGGCAAAATGACAAAATTCAGTAAAGTTCTCTCTTTTTTTCCAGAGAATGTCTGTGTACAGAGAAAAGGGTTTTGTTCCTCAAAAAGTATTCTTAACAAAATTTTTATTGGTTCTTAAGTCCAAGCTTAAATGAAACAAGAGTAAAATCATTTGAAAGAGGTTCAGAATGTTGCTTTTAAGAATGCTTTTATTTATTGTGCAGTATATTTATGCAGCTATATAAACTGTAGTTTGAAGTTCCTGCTTTCAGTGAAGTCAGTGAACTGTCTGCAGATTTCCTGCTTTACAGTTAACTTCCAAGATCTTAACTGTTTGGTTAGAACAGCTGAATATTTTCCTTTGATGTTGTTCTTTCTTGGTTTGCTTTAATCTGATTATGATAATAAAAAAGTAGAACAATGAAGAAAAAATGTAGGTGAGGAATATGAATACGGGGTCACATTTGGTGTTACCACACATCACTTTAGGAAACTGTCTCTGACATCTACTCCATCAGCACTTCTTACTGGTATGATAAACTCTGTGAGTTTGTGCCTAAATTTTGGCCTAGTTACATCACATGAAGTCAGGTTTTGGGGAGGAAATCCACTGTTGGTGGCTTATTGTAGAGTTCATGGCTGGTCACTGTGACACTGGCCACTGTTCCAGCTTCCATTTAAAGGCCAACATACTCTGTGGAATTAATACCAGCTGTTTCTTCTCACCACCTGCAGAACATCTGCAGAAACCATGAAATATATAAAAATCTTTACAATGAAGAACATTTTTTTTCTGATAACATTCAGGGAAACTAAACAGCCATCCTTTATGTCAGAGCTGGAGCTAGCTAGCTAGCTAGATAAGATAGTTATTTAGCTAGCTAGTTAGTGAGTTAGAGGCCCCTTTTCAGCAAGGTTTAAGGAACCGAGATGTGGTGTGGTAGGGGAATTTGGGTAGTCCTTGTGCTCCTTGTAGTGTATTGATGTGTATTGATTGTGATGCTCAGGAAACTCTAATGCCATGGAAGTCAAAGGTGACTCTCACTGACTGCAGCAGAGCTAGCATTTCTCTTTATATCTTCTTCAGACCATAGCTTTCTTTCACTGTTAGTATATTCAGAAGAGGTGCAAAAACACAATGGGAAATTACATCCTTTTCTTGGGAAACAAGCAAACATCTGGGGTTGTAGAAGGGCCCAGATGAACTGGTCTTCTGCAGCTTGTCCGTGAAGTTAGACATGTCAAAGGGCTCTCTGCTAGGCAAAAGGAAGATGCAGGAGAGGATTTTATAAATTGCAGTTGGGCAATTAATGTTAACCATCAATATCAGAATGGCTTAGATTTCATGATTAACTAGTAAGAGTTTTGAGCTGGCTGGTAATTTTAGATTAAATAGCCAGGCAGCCAGTGACTTGAATATTGATGAATATCCTGTGTTTTATTAATATGCATTCTCTATAAATTAGAGGCTTAGTACACAAAGAAGAAACCTAATGCTCTTGCTATTTTTCATTGCCACAGGTAGAGCTGAATAATT
This sequence comes from Oxyura jamaicensis, assembly GCF_011077185.1. Classification (NCBI taxonomy): domain Eukaryota; kingdom Metazoa; phylum Chordata; class Aves; order Anseriformes; family Anatidae; genus Oxyura; species Oxyura jamaicensis. Next base: position 15,401,191 of record NC_048903.1, on the reverse strand, counting down.
CATAGCAATTAATTTATTTCACTGATTTAGCCTTTTTGTGTGCAGGGGGAGGGGGTGAGCACAAGTAGTCTGCAGGTAATTTTTTTCACATTTATTTATTATAAGTAACTCACCAAATACATTTATATTAAATTGAAGAAAATGGGAGGAACTTGGGCAGAACTGTAAGCAATCCACCAGTCATTACAAGAAACCAAATGAATTTTAAATTGCAAAAAAAGCACAGCTAATTGTAAATACCACCCAGTAAGGATCAGACTCCTGTTGATCTGTATTGATTGGTGCAATACTGGGTGCATTACATGTTTCTGCTCCTCATTTGATTGATTGCAATTCTTTAGGACTGAGATTTTCTTACAAATATGTTTATATGTGCAGAATTTTCCATCTGTAACTATGATGGTGCAGATCTAAGTCTGAAATGTGAAATGTTGCAGCACAGAGATCATTTGCCAAGCCTGCGACTCGGTGTGGCTGCACCCGTGTTTCAGCATCACACCATCATACCAGAGCTGGTAGTATCCAGAAACACACGAGGAGGAGGAGGCTGTATGATTGCTGCTTCTCCCTTTTGCTGGTTCTTACAGCACACTATATAGCAGTGAGATATGCATAGCGTGCAGTAAATCATTGCTTCATTACACTCCTTCTGTAGGTTTGTTTAGGGCACCTACTCTAGCACCAGCTCCAGAGGATTATTTGTTCTTCCCAGAAATTCCCCTCAGATATATACTTCTGTTTCAATTTGCAGAGAAAAAAAAAAAACTCCATGTCTTATTTTCAAAACAATTTCTTAATGCACATAGCAATTTACATTACAGAACCACCTAAGAAAATAATTCAGGCACTGTCTGGAGATACTTTTAATTTGTAGGTAGACGATTTTGTCAAGAGGAGGCAAGAGGTTAAAGAAGATTTTCATGTTTTTGTGACTTGCCAACCTGAAGTATTAGCAAATGAAACACATGGTCTGCTTTCACTCCTTTCTTCCTTCTTCCCTTCTTGACTGCCTGCCTTTTCTTCTCCTTCCCTTCTTTCTCTCTTCTGTACACAGAATCTTCTGAGCCCTTGACTAACCAGATTTCAGTTATTTTTTCTCATCTGTGAAGGAAACCTAAGTATCTCCACTAAAAATAGTGTGAGGTCCTCATTCACATCATATGACTTTAGCTAACCCTAATTACCACTTGTGCAGGAAGGCACCAGCCTGATAGAACAAGAATTGTTGACACCTGGTTTTGAATTAAGCAGACACTCTTAAGAAGAAAAAAAAAAAAGTGTTCATTAGTTGTCCTAAATTACTGATAAGAAGCAGTATTCTTCTTTGCTGATTTTGATAAAGCACTATTTATTTAGCATTGCACCAAGCAATGCTGAAATAATCCAGATTGTACCCGCAATGAATTTGAACAGCTGGAGCTGAGACTTTAGAAATCAGGTGTGTACACTGCAGTGAGGTTGGGTTTTGCTGCAGTGTGACAATGTGATCTAGGATCTGATCCAGACTCCTTAGAAATCAATGGAAATTCTACCCCTGACTTTAGTGGGCTTTGGAACCAGTTCCAGTTGTGGCAATAAAATGACTCTAATTATGGGGGGAGAATATTCTGGCTTAAAAAAATCAGCATTTTGAATTGATACTTTTGTTTGTACAAGTTTTGTTTGTTGAATGTTTTTCACATGTGCCTTGCTCAGGTGTTCTCTCCTAGACAGTGGTCCCTTGAAATGTGATAGATTTCTGTTTTGTTACCACAGTGAAATTTTGTAGATATTCTGATGTGAAACTCAAAATCATTTTAAGTTTGCTAAAAATGTGACCTGTCTTCTCAAAGAGCTCCCTGAGCTCTTTGAACCTTTCAGCAAAATTGGATGTGTTCAAAGGCATAATGAAACACAAAACTAAGTCCGTTTTGTGTAATCTGGGGTTTCATTTTGCATACTTGTGCTTCACTGAATCTCAGAGACATAGATATATTTTTTTATTTGATCTTAAACTCTTACAAAGGACTTAAGAATAGAAGATGTGCTGAAGGCAGGACCAGAAAAGACTTTTTCCAACACCCACTGCAATGTGAGCCCCCCATAAACTTTCAGGACTCAGCAAGAATTGTACCCAACTCTATTTGAAGGTGGTACAATTGTGACCTTCCACATTGATTAAAGAAGTCACATTGATTGACTTTGAAGGGAGCCACATCCACCCTTATTCTGCCAAAAAGGCAGTGGCTGCAATGCAAAGCCTCAGGAGTGGGGCTTTGCTCCTCCAAGTACATGGAAAACATCCAAGGGTAACTGGATAATGCAGATAATGGGATAGGGTTTTTCCCCTCCTCTCCCTCAAATACCATATAGCTAGATATTAGGTGTCCAGAATCAGGCCTTAGAAGACTTTTCTCTGACAGCAATTTAAAAGATGAAATAGCTAAGGAAATGAGTTTTTTTTATATAGGTTACATAGGATGTTCAGTGGTTGAGAGTGTCAAAAAGGACTGGTATTTTTGACTCTGTAGGGAGCTTGGATGGGGGGAGGGGGATGACTCTGCAAAGACTGGTATGAAGAGCCCACTGGAAGGGATGTTTTTGGGGGGAGGGAATGGTATCCCTCTGGCAAACCCACCCCTGATGATTTTACATGCTATCGCTTTGGTGTGCCTTGTTAGAGAAATCTTAAAAAAGACACAATTTTCCAAAGATACACAATATCTTAACAATATCTGGCATCTTTAAAGCACCTTGGGTTGGCACTGAGAAATACTGGCATCCAAAATTGCCACTTTTGAAAATCTAGGCCACTGAACCTGATATGAACTATCAGAAACCAGAGACAAGGAAGCATTTATGTTGGTGGATGTGTAGTAGCTTGAAAACTACAAATCAAAATAATTCACCCTTTTATGTGTAAATCTCTTTATCTTTGATATAGGAATTGAAAAGCTGTCTAGCTTCCTTGTAGCTTTTGTAAGTAAGCAGCATGCTACTGTACCCTCCAGAATGCTATTTAAGCATTATTTAAAGTGCAGATCTGTTAAGGTCAAGAAAGCTCATCTGTATGCTAAAACTGAACCAACCGAACCTTACACCTAAAGCCAGCAAACAAGGAGGTCTTGAGTTCCACCATTCCCTCCTGACAAGGGTACAGTGTGACAAATGGTGAAGCACCAGAAGATCAAAGCTCTTTTTCAGGGAGAACAATACATTTGGAGACAGAAAACCACCAAGTCCTGGTGCAGGTGTCTGCTGCTTGAGAGCAGTCTTCCTCGAAGCTGATGCTGCCAGCCTGTTGGAAAGGGATGGGGCAGAAACTGCAAGCTGGCAAGAATAGCATCAGGAAATTTTGGTTGAAAGAAACTTTTCCATGCACACATGGAAGGACAATGTGATGTGTTTTGCTTGTATTCCAGAGTCACTTGCTTCTGTCCAAGGGCCTTAATCCAGATCCTGTTGAAGTCAATAGCTGTCCTGTCTTTCTGAAGGATTATGTCCCTAAATAGCTACTTTAGGAAGTGTACTTTGCTTGGTGATAACACAAAGCAGAGGGTGGATGATTAACACCAATTAGGGTTATTTACGAGAACCTTGAAAACAATAGTCCATAAATCATTTGTCTTATCAACTGTAGTTCCTCCTGTGTAATTTTGTCATCAATGGGCAAACTGTGGGTTTTAGTGTTCTTTAAGTAGAGCTCCAGCTGATGTTAGCTGCATATTGTGGAACAGTTGAAGGTACAATATGAATTCATAAAATAGCGGAGTGTTCAAAAACCCTTCTGGTAGTGTTCAGCATATTTATTTTATTAATCCCTTACAGTTTTTCCCCAGATATTTTAATGTATTCAGGGTTACTGGCAGTAGCCCTCTTGCTTACACATAAGCGGTGTCTGTACTAGCATTTTGGTTTGAAGCCATAGTGTGGTTTTGCAGTTATCTAGTTATCTCCATTTTTGGGACACTAGTCCAGCTTCGGAGCAGCTTCGGTGAAAACAGAGGAGACTCAACAGGGAGCTCTCTTCAAAAACAAATCAGAACTTGGTGGGACATTCAGCTCTGATCCAAAGGGTGAGCCACACCACCATGAAGTTCTCCGGGGTGTATGTAACACTGCTTTGCAAGAGAAAGGCTGTCAAACCACTCAGAGCTCCCATGCCAACCTGGAGTGGAGCTTGTGCTACAAAGAGGATCAAATGCTTTATGTGATGCTCTTTTTGTTGGTGTCTGGCAGTTCTTGCAGCTGCTGCTTCTCCTTCTTCCGCCAAGACTTCTCCTGGCTCATTATCCTTTCTGTTTATTAACTATACCATCTTCTGTAGCTGTTCCTTCTTGTTGCTCTCCTTTCTTCTACATTATCACCTTTTGTGATCCCTTTTCCAATTTCCAACCTTAGTCTCCCAGAAGACCTGGAGTGGTGACGTCTGGACCCAGAGGAGATCACACTGCTTATAAATCTGCACCATGAGGAGGCCAAAAGTATCTTCAGCAGCAGGAGGTAAGCCAGGACTGCTGGTGGGTATGAGGACCAGAGAACAATGCCATGTATGTTCATGAAGAAGAAGTTGGCATTCTTGAGGACAGAGACTTTGGGGTAGCATCGCAGTCCTCTACTGGAAGCTTGAAGAGATCTTCAGGTGGGAACACACCACCCAGCCGGCTGCTTGTTGGGTTTAGCCCATGGACCTCTGTGGTCTGCACGCCAGAGACTGAAAACTCTTGATTTATCCTAAATTTCCTCTTTGTGGACTTCTGATATGATAGGAATGGCACCAAAAATTCAATGTATCTGCTTTGCCATAACTTTTTCAGCCTGCTCACTTTCCCAGGACTGCATTCCATTCAAATTACTGGAACTTAATTACATGAGGTTTAATTTCAGTTGCTTGGCCAGCTTTAAAAATATATATTCAAATTTGAACCACAAGGGCAGAATTTGGGGAGCCTCTTTGTCCTTTAACTTTGTGTTGGTGTAAATGAAGAAAGTATGCCTGTGAATCCCTGGTTTATTACACCTATCCCAAGTTAGTCTCACTTCTGGTGAGACTTCCCAGACTCTCAGCAATGTAAAGGGGGGGAGGGGGTGGGGGTGGGGGGGCATGAACAACCCCTTATTCTATATGCTTTTGAAACTGTGCAAACAAAAGATGTTTTTCTCTTGCTTACACATTTTCTTGTAAATAAAACATGTTGAGACCAGATACGGACTTACACTGACTTTACACTACATAAGAATTTGTATTGTCATTTTACACAGAAATGCTGTGCTGTCTGTATGTGTGTTGAGTAGATTGTGCAGTGTTTAATTACAACATAAAAGAACAGGGAGGGAGAACTGAAGGAAGGGCATGAAGGAGAGAGAAGGCAAAAAGATGCAGAAGTAATGGTGGAGTTGGAGGATAATACTGGTTATCAGAGCATTTCCTGAGAATTTCTTATGGTTACAGCTTATTCTCTCTCTGACCTCTCCTTTTCATTATCATCTGCTGCTCAGGTGATCAGTAATAAAAGGCCTCCCTATTTCTTTGCATTTGCTCGCTTTCTCTAGAAGATTTTGCTTCAGTTTGCTTCCCTCCCTAAGTTCTTATTTCTGCTAGGGCACTAAGACTTTACTTTTCTGCTGGGGTTGACTTGTTCTTCTGGTATATCCATGTTGTTATTTAGCTAGCAAGAGTCCCACATCAATTCATCGAGTAACGCTTCCATCTATCACATTGGGATGATCAAGAATACATTGCAGCTGATGTGCAAACACTGATGTATATCTGGAGTTGGGGATCCAACTCAGGAGATTTAAAAACAAAAACAAACAAAAAAAAAACTCAAAAGAGTTGTGTTTTATTTATTTATTTTTAATCACTCCAGCCAGCTAGTGGATTATCCTTAATGCATTGGCAGCATGCCCCTTCCTTCCACTGCTGAATTGCTAGCCTGGCTTTGCCGCTTTATTTTTGTTTTATTTATTTTTTTGGTGCTACAGCATGCAGAAGAAATAAATTGCAAGACTGAACCTCTGTTTTTAGGGTGGCTGTGCAGGAGATTCCTTGCAGGGGCTGCTGCTGTTTCTAGGAGCTCCCTGTCCTGTCTTCAAGGTCTGAGGGTTCAGTTTCTTCTGTGTGAGAGAGGAGAGGAAATGACCTTCACCCAGCTGAGTGAGGAACAACAGGAAACCCTCGTGGTTCGAAGCTCCGGCCATTTCCCACCCCCAAGAATCCGGCACTCAGGGATGGTTTTGACAGACTGTCAAGGTTTAGCTGCTACAAATGTATTAGCAAAGTACGTTGATGATTCATGGCAAAGTGGTGTACACTGATTTAAGTGATGGGCTGGTCATTCTGTAATGGATTTGAAAATTCCCGATCAGATTGTACTTAGTTTTATCAAAGAGGAAGCTGGCAGGCTGTGTTTTAATCAACTGATAGCATCTCTTGGCAAGTTGGCATTCAGCTAGTGAACTGGTGAACTTTGAGAGTACTTCCCAAAGACCAGTTGGCTGAGCAGCAGACAGCAACCTCCACTTAGATCTTCCAGGTTTACCTCCTTGTTGTTCTGTTGAGTCAGTTTCTTTCCCAGGTGACAATTCCATCTGGAAGTGCAGAACGATGCAGCACATACAGATCTTCTGCTGCTCTTTTGTGAGTTTTGGAGGGGAAATGAGATGAGACACAATACATTTGCTCAGTCTTCCAGGATAATATGTGAAAACAACCTCCTGGATTTAGCACAAAATCCCAGAAGCATGCAAATTCAAAGATTCGATGTTGGCACATGTTTTTGAGTGCTCTCTTTCCATAAGTGCTGTAAACCTATGACACAGGGCCACAGCAGGTGAGACAAAGGCTTTTCCCCTTCAAGTCAGGCTGCTCCATGACCTGTTATCCCACTTTATCCCCTAAGCAGCACCTTGTGTTCAGACCAGCACACACAGATATCAAGAATGGTTTCCTTTGCTGATTAAAACCATCAGCCTCTTTATTGCTCCTGGGAAAGACCAGCTCCAGCTGAGCATCTCAGCAGTGTGAACCCTCAGGTGCCATAGCTACCCTAAATAATTTCCTCCTCAGGATTTATGTGCTATCACAATTATTGAGCTATGCAGCCATCTACGCCCACATAGCTGTATTCGAGCACAGAGTCAAACCTGGGGAGCTGGTTTGTTGTGCCTAGCTCCTGTGGAGTAGTTACTGTGCTTAGCAACCCACCTCCAATATAAATATATCTGCTACTCTCAAGAGCAGGCTTGGAAAAGCACCAGAAGGGTTCACTCCCCCATAAGGATTTTTTTCAGCATTGCAGAGCTGTGATGACTTTCAGGGAGAAATCCTGCTCCCAGTTATCTTCCCATTCGGAGAGCTCAGGGTTTGACCCCAGGCTGATGGAGCTCTGGTGCAACTTGCTGTCATGAACCTCCTTTAAAGACTGGTCCCGTGGGAGCTGCACTTGAGCAGTGCAGCCATAGAGGGACAAGCAGAACAACCACCCACACAGGGAGCCATCAACTCTGGCTTTGTGCAGGGCCCCCATGGCACCTCCAAAACAGCCAAGGGCTGCTCCAGGGAAAAGCTCAGTGGGCTGCGAGATGTCTGTATGATTCTGCACGTTCAAAATTGGCCAGACACTGTGGGCCTTAAAAGTCAGTGGTGATTGTTAGGATGTAAAGTAGTCACGCTCACAAAAAGGAATAAAAACGAAAGTGAGTTGTAAGTAAAATTGGGAAATTGCACTCTTGAAATGGTGAATCTGGTGTGAGGGAGAAGGTGTGAAATGTTAGGGCCAGACACTGGTTTGCATGGGTGAATGGAAGATACAATGAAGATTAATAATCAACCCTATAATTTAAGTAGAAATGTTAATTTCCATCTTTGTTATTGTCTGTTGTCCATCATGTGAAAATCAGAGAAACCAAAACAGATCATTGTCTCTGGTGTCACATCCACCTGAGCACTTCACCAGACAAAGCCTCCCGATGCAAGAACTGACATTAGGGTTTCCAGTGCCAGAGTTACCAAAAGGATATGTAAAAGCAAGGATGAAAAAGATCATGTCTTCTCTCCCTGGACTGGAGAGCACAGGATTTCCACAAGGTGGTTTTATGTGGAAACACTCCTATTTTTATGTTTTACAAATCAAAATATAAATATATCTTGCAGACATATTCAATAATTTAATTTTAAAACAAAATAATTAATTTGTGTGAAATTTATCATAAAACATTAGTAAGTGGAAGAATCCCCCTGACAGATGTGAAGAGCCTAATCTTGACTTTCCCACCAATGTTTCTTGGATTTGGGTTCATTTATTACAATCTTTTCTTGCTTTTATAAAAACCCTACCAATGGAATTATCTAATTTCTGAGAGCATCTCCAGGGACAGGAGGCCATGGTACAATATCTCACACGATGTGCTATTCAGGCAATGTTTCCTGAATCATAAAACCAATAGAAAGGGAATGGTACTTGAATAGACGATTCCCCCCTCCGTTTCTGTTTTCTGAGCTGTTTTTCCCAGTACCACAGAAACTTGCTAGCAACTAGCTTAAACACCAGTTTCGATGCAGCAAAGAGATTGCAGCTTGCATAAATCTCAGTCTGCAAACCTGTTCCTTCAGTGGGGTCCTCTGAATTAAAAGGAGTTTTCTGGGAGATGATCCTGTTGCACTTGATATTATTTTAAAATTCAAATCTAAGGCCAAGACCTCAATCCCAGCTCATCCAGTTGACTGCAAAGACTGTAATCAATTTTATTTTATATGGTAAATCCATTACAGATTACCACTCCTACTGCATATTTCTGCATGTAGGAAGCCTGCACTAAACTATCTGGCCTGATTAATACCTGGTTATGGTGACCACTTACGACACAACTATGCGACAGGAAAATCATCCTGGACTTTCTAAACACTAAAGTATATCAGAAGAAAAGGAAAACATCAGGACTAAAACAGCTCTCACAATTTCTCATTTCCATTTATTCAAAAAAAAAAAAAAAATCGTAATTGAGACTTAAAAAAGAAAGAAAGAAAAGCCCTCCATGACTTTAAGTGTAAAATCCATTTTAGTAGCAGGAAGCTGTTATATGGTTAGAGCAGTTATTTTTATTGTCTGTCTGGGTATAGTTTTTAACTGCAGGCACAGAATAAATCAATAGTGTCATAAAGCTACTCTCACCCTGTGCCCTTTCTAAAGGGACATTGTTCAGTGTCTGTGCTGGATGTGACACAGACTGCTGCTTTGATGCACAGAATTACACCTCGGCTGGTGTGCTAAGGGAGAGCTCTAAGTGCGATACATATTTAGCTATATCTCATCATCCATATCATCCCAGAGCCACCAGATGAAAAGCGAAATAAAACACACACAGGAAAATGCACAGAAATGTTTCATGAAAAGAGGGTGCACTATTCGAGCCATTATTTTGTGAATGGTATTTTCAATGAATTTGTCCATTCATAAATCTTCACAGGTGATATATTTCCAAGACTATCCAAGAAGAGAAAGCTTCCAGTGACTTGTAAGATAGTCCCCCCAGTTTAAACCTGACTGTAATGTGCTCTTTCATACAACAAGAGAGGACATAGCAGGATCTGACTGTAGGAAGCTGGAGCTAGATAAATTTGGCCTGGAAGTCTGCCTTTTTAATAGCAAGAGTAGTTAACGGCTGGAACAGTTGGCTTAGGAATGTGGCGGATTTAGCATTGCTTTCAGTCTCTAAATCAAGAGTGAGTGTCTTTCTAAAGATATGCAATAGCTTCGACAGAAGTTATGGCTTTGATGCTGAAATGAGTGGGTGAAGTTCTTCAGCTGTGTTACATAGGAAACAAAACCAGATGATCGTGATGGTCCTTTCCAGCCATACTAATCCATTAAATCCTGGTTGGGGGCCTCTTGCACGTTGGGGTTTAAAGCAGCCTGTTAGATTTTCTGGACTGTTTCTGCAGGAAATACATGTTCCAGAGCCAGGTTTGACAAACTCCATGTAAATGTGCGTCCAGAATTGACACACTTTGTAATTTACAGATCTTTAATCATGGCCTCTGAATGCCACTCTAGAGCTGTTCCCCCCTGCAGCTGAGCTCACTTTTTATGTCCTGTGCAGTGTGAGTTTTCCCTTGCAAAGCAGAGATGTATTGGGGCTGAGCTGGGCTGAAACACTCCCCCCAGAACAGCCACCCATGACATGGACCACGGAGAAGGAAACCTTTAGGGATCAAATTCTGAAGAGATTTATTGTCAGCAATGAATGCTGTCAAGTAAATCCACCGCTCCTTTCCTTGCTTTTGCATCGCAACTTCCTCAGGTTGGCACTTGTGACAAAGGCACGAAAGCTGTTCCTGTGCTGCAAGTGGGAGGTGAAGACAGAGACAATCTGTGCCCTGTCTGTGGGAATCGATGCCGAGACAGCTCTATTTTCACATCCAGTCACAAGCTGATCGCTATTACCTTGGTATTTGTTTAGAGGACAGCTATCGAGAGATGGAATTGGAGTTGGGATTTAGGAAGATTAAAGACAACAACAGAAAAAAACAATGCAAGTGGTTCCTAAAGGTAGCACAGCTCATGTGCAACTTGGTGCTCAGGAGCAGAGACCGCAGGGCGTGCGTGCTGCTTGGTGGGCATGGAAGCTGTTGACTGTAAATAAGGTTCACCTCAGTAACCTAATCTTTGTTTTCCTTCTCTCTGCAAAATGCTTAGTGCTGGATTTTGGTGTCTATAAATACTGATGCGGGTTTCCCTTCCTTCCCTCCCCACATTTTACTGAAAGCACAGACCTTGCAGCCCAGCGCTGGCTGCTGACTTGCTCCCTTTCACTCTTGCCCGTCCCTGCCATGCGTGAGCTGGGTCACGGGCAGCCCCACTGCTTCCCTGGGGACCCTGGTACTTGGGAAGAAGAACAACAAATGCTGGGGAACCAAAGAGACCCCAGTGGGTATGAGAAATAGCTTAGAAAAAAGCCCACACAAACTTCCTGGATTCCCCAAACTTTTTTTTTTTTTTTGTAAATAGCCGGTGGCTGCCTGAATAGCAGCAAGCAGTGACAATAATAATAAATTACAGTAAATATCATGCTGCCATTAGTGACAGCAAACCAAACCCACTGCTGTTCAGAAATGAATTGGAGAAAATATTTCTTAATCTCTTTTTGTGTTATTCAGCCAGCCGTAATGATTTATAATACTCCGAAGAAGTTACTGTACAGAGTTGTTTCTTAATCATCCGTCTTAGCATCTTGCTATTATCTGCATGTGTCTGAGCTTCGGCGGTGGCTCCAGCGCAGTTCTGTGCAGTGGTTTCATCGGGGACAAAAGTATTGCTATGAGGGCTGAAATGGGAAAGCTGTGCTCAGCCATCGCTGAACAGGGCCAGCCCCTGGCGGCGCCTTGGATGGAGGTATTGCCCCAGAAGCTGGCTGGTGCGAGCCTTGCTGGTTGTAAATAATCCACATCCAGTGCTCGTGGGGGTCTGGGAGCTGGGGTTCGGGGCTGGTGTGCATCGGAGCGACACCCTGCAGATGGGAATGTCTGTGGGCACACTCATTATCAGCACAGGAAAATAAAATGGTGGGGGATAAATTAAGCTGGGAACACAGTATCAATCGCAGCTGTCTTTGTCAACTTATTACCCAAGATTTATACGTGATGCAGTGAGGACTGCTCAGTGACACATTTTAATTTAATTAAATTTCCTGTTGGATTGATGTCTGATCAATCAATAATGTTAATGTTTTTGCAATTTAGAGATTAAAGCTTGGATGAGCGGATATTGAAATACTCTCACATCCAGCTGCCTGGGAATATCTTTTTCTGCCTCTATTTCTCAGAAAACATTATTTGGGCTAGGATGCATCCCGGGGCTTGCGCCAAGCCTGGAAGTTTTGCTCCCTCCTGTCAGTGGGTATGAAGCAGTGTCACTCCTCGGAGAGACCAAATTACACAGACAGCAAGACGTGGGTCTGTGCAAAATCCTCGTCTCTCTGATGTGCAGTATGGAGGAAGTTTGAGGAATGGGGCATTGCCAGAATAATTCTTCCCTTTGCTCTACCCTCATTATTTTATACCTGGGCTTTGGAATCTAATGGCCACCAAGGCATCTGTCCTCTCTTAGTTCCCTCCAGATCCCATTTGCTCTGGCCGCCACAGCCTCTTGCAGCAATACCCTGCCAGGCTGACTGCTACCTTCCTGGAGACAACAGCATCCTGGCCTGGAGCTGAATTCAATGCTTCTTGAAGCTCCTCGCCTGCCCAAATTTCTCGTGGATGAGCTAACTGAGCTCCACCCTCTTCAGGCTCTGTAGATAAAGAGATGCTGTAGCATGTCCACAGAATTTCTCCCACTGCCTTGTTTCAATTACTGCCTCAAATATTTTAGTAGTGAGTTCAGAAGAGGCTTTAACTTATTCAAGGGAGTTATTCTACACCGACTTTTCCATGAGGCCGTGGAGTCTTACATAGCCCTTTAAAGACTTATGACTCGAGCAAAAAAAAAATACACGTTTTTAAACTTGTAAAAGTGTGAACCCAAATTTCATCTGAGTTGTAGCCATAGTCTCAATAAGTCAGGTTCCCTTGTCAGATCCTAGCAGCACTGAAGCTGGGGCAGGTCAAAATCCCAGCCTGAGGTCTGCAGGCTCAGTCGTCCCTCTGCAGTCTGCAGGCCTGCACCAGAGCTGGCTGGGTACTATGTGGGGTGCCTATAAGCTGGCAGCATCCAGGGGAGCCTTAAAAGGACCAATCTCTTACTGAGTTGTGTTGTAAAATCTGTAAAATCTCCCCGTGCTCTTTCCCATAAGGGCTCTCAGCAGCCATTCATGGTGTAGCTGGGGCTCAGACAGCCCCACAGCATGGTGCAAAAGGGAAGAGAGGAGAGAGGTGGAGAGAAAGGAGGAGAGAAAGAAGAGCCGCTTGCTTTCCATGATAACACAGGCACTTGTGGGGCAGAAGGCAGCAGCTTGTTACAAGAACATGGAGACTTGAAACAGGAAGCAAAAGAAATCCCACAATGAAGTAACTTTGCCTTCACCTCCTCATAAAAAAAAAGCAAATGACTTTAAAGTCAACTGCAACTTATTGCTGGAATGTACTTGGGTGCCAGTTGCTCCGTACCTCATTAGAAGAGGTAGCACGTTTCACTCGGAAAAGTGCCAAAAGTGTTAGGGAGACTATAGGAAGCAATGAGGCTAATTTGGGCAGAATGGAAGCTTGAGCAGCTTGGGGGTCTGGGGGTGTGCACGTGCTTGTGCACATGGGGGTGTGCATCAGGGGTGTGCACATGTGTAGGAAGGGCAGGGCACAAGGGATGTTTATTCTTTGCAACAGACTGAGGGAAGTAAGTTACAGCTAAACTAAGTATTTTTGCAGTAGATCAGCCTTATTAGGTGTGAGCCCTGATGTGCAATGCTTCCAAGGCTGGTTCCCATAAGTAGGACTGCTGTATGTTGCACCCAATTTACTGAGAGATTTTTTCTTTCCTTCTTTCCTTCTTTCCTTCTTTCTTTCTTTCTTTCTTTCTTTCTTTCTTTCTTTCTTTCTTTCTTTC
>NC_048903.1:15040760-15045747 GCF_011077185.1 Oxyura jamaicensis | reverse complement strand
CTCTGCACCACCCCCCCTCAAAAAAAAAAAAAAAAAAAAAAAAAAAAACAACTGTGGGAATGTTTGCTTTTTTTGGCAGCACTAATATTTATCCCTTACTTAATAGGAATTCTCCCCTGTGTTCAGAATGTTGCTTTTACAGCTCGAAGATCTAAACATGAAGTATTTTATCAGCATTCTGGTTTTCTCCCCTCTCTATGCAACTTTGGAGCAGTTAAGAAAAAGCAAATATTAAACCAAAAATTACTGTCTTTGAGTATCTGTGAAAATTTATGTACTAAAAAGCAGCTGTAAAATTTTAAATGTTTAAATTAATGTTTTATGTTTACAATAAAAACTCTCCAGCCATGAAGGGCTTTTAAAAGCTACATGCGAAATACAAGCAAAAGCAAAGCAAACAATAACGCTCCTGTGAAGCCCAGCTTCAACACACAAAATGGCAAATCTGACTTCTCTGTGGACTTCATAAGTTTTTGTGTCTTGCTATACTACATTAAAAAACAAAAACAAAACAACAACAAAAAGCCACAAATGTCAAAGCTACAAAAAAAAATATATATATATATCTGGTTAGAACAGGAAGGCAAAAAAGTTATGATTCCTTAATAATAGATTTTTCTGCAATTCTGAATGTATTTGTGGTGGTCTGGTTTACTCTTTTATTTCAACTGTGTTATAAATAAAGCAGTTTCTCTCCTCTCCCATTTCTGCCAGCTGTAAGTAGTCTGTCCTCCAATAAAGGTTGAAATAAATGAACAGGTTTAAAAGAGACCATTATGCGGTAGAGCAAGTGCAGACCGAGGAGACGAAATGTTGCCAAATCATACTCCTTTTAAAATCAATAGGAATTCTTGTTATTAGATTCAATGGGAGTATAATTAGGTTCTAAATTCACACCCTTTCTTGACAAAGGGGGTTTCTTTACTTTTTTCATTCTTGTTGCCTTCTCAGATATGGAGAAGTCTCCTTGGTCCAGAGCACTCTCAGGCTGAACAGCATTTTAGCCAATTCTCTCCTGCAGTACTTGTGGCACCAGCTAGAGAAGGCAAACTCTTAGCTCAAGTAACCTCAATTACCTATACTGAAATTCAGCTATAAGTCGACACGTTGACACCCACAAGAGCAAAGCCCATTCCCCAGCAGTCATTTAAAGCCTCAATTTCCTATGTTTCCTATGTTCTCCATTGTCACACTCCTGGGCATTACTTTCTCTGAGACCCGGTCAGAGTAACCCTATGTATTAAATTATCATCATCATCTTTCCCTTTAACAGCTCATTTTGTTCTGCGGGTCTCACTGTGAGGAGACAGACTAGGTCCAGATATATTTAGGTGGAATCAGATATGAATCTGTCCCACAATTTGAAATGACTTTAAAAAGCCCTGTCAAAGTAATCACAAGAAAACGGTATAAATAACTTTCCATGAGAGGTCCACATAAGGAGGACCCAGCATTTACCACATCTGTTTGCTGGGCTCCAAATCCGCCACTGGGGAGACTTCAGCCCACCCCCATTAATGTCTCAATGACCCTGCTTTTATAAACAGCACACTGAACAACAACAAAAGTACATAAAGCTACAGCATCCCCCCCAAGCCTGAGAATTAAGTTATCTTTTTCATTTTTTTTCCATACACAGACATATGACGGTTCATAGGCCAAATCCTACGCAAATAGTTTTAACTCTTATCCACAGCACTATCTTCATAAGTTAATTTGAGAGCCTTCACTTTGTTCCCATAAAAGGGATGCAAGAGCACTTTTTAAACTATTGTTTAGAGGTAATATGTGTATATATATATAAATATATATATATACACATACACACACAGGAAAACATTTAAAATGGTAAATATCCTTAATATCCTATTTTTTTACTTCTCTTAAAACAAGAAAAAAATATATATATTCCTCACTCTTTCTGTTATTTGTTTGCAGTAGAAAATATCTCTGATGTCAATTGTGTTTTTAAAGTACACACTGCTCAAAAAATTAGAGATGGTCTGAGAGTGTAAGCATTAATATACAAGCTTCAATGTTTATTTGGATAACTGAATTAAAATTTACTACATGATTACTAGGTGATAATAGTGGCTTCACCTTCCTACACTTTAAGTCATTTGTTCCACTAAGCGCTACTGAAGGTGACCTTAGAAAAGGCCAATCCTGACTGCTTAGCACCTTGCAGGATAATTGTCGCTTGTCGGAAGCACGCACATAGCTTTTAGCTTGAAGTATTTCCAGTTCTTGTCATTGGTATAAAACCTAGAACTTGAACGATTTTGAGGACACTGTTCTTCTTTCCTACTGATCTCAGTGGGAACTGTTTTATCAGAACTTTAAAGTGTTGAGCCCGGAGGTTTGTGAGGCTCCTCTCTTCAAAGGTGAGGTGGGGTTGTGTGCATATAAAATATATGCATACATGTACAGACAAATAAACAGTTGAAAAAGTTGCTGCAGAAAACTCACCCCATTATTAAGGTCAAAATTGTGAAAGAAAGTTTCCAAGGACTCTTTCTAGAGACACTGTATTGAAATTCTGCTCAAGTCCATCCCAGCAGAGATGGGTCTGAAGAACATCCAGGTCGTAAATATGGCTTGTCATGAAGAGAGTCTCAATGCTATTTAAAAACAGAGGCAGCACTACTAAAGTGAACATATTTAAGAACATGCATTTTAATTATTTCCAAGATTTCCAGTTGTGCACATTTAGCACAATTCCCTCCTGCCCTCTTTCAGCATTTGCATTACTAGATTTTTGAGACTATCTGTGCTCAGCTCTTCCTTCAGTCTTTGTGCATCTGTAATTAATTAGTCCATACATCATGATTAATTCTTTTAAACATGCCAAAATATGCATCTTCTTCTGTACATGAGATATTCCTATTGCAGAATAGCTGCCAAAAATAGATGAGGACTTCAGATATTTTATTAGTTTTATTATTTCATATCAGGGTTGTGACAAGCAATTCAATTAAATTAATCAGGTAAATCAAGATTAAGTTATCTTGGTTATAAAGCAAACCAAGCATAAGAAAAAGAAAAAGAAAAAAAAAAAAGTTACTTCGTTTTCCCTAAATTTGGAAGCCCTCATGCAACTTTATTCTCTAGTTTGTGAACTGTAATGAATACTGTTTGACAGAAACAAGATAGACTGACTGATAGCAGCAGTGACCAGAAACAGTGTGCATTCTGGCACAGCCATATTACTGGTGATCAAGGATCAGCAGCCCTTCCGATGCAGTGAATGAGGATGCAAAGCCAGCAGTACTATAAAAATAGAAGAAGCAGTGACATTTTAAATGAAACTACCCGTTTGGACTTGTCCATAGCCGTAACTCTAGAAAAGAGCTTCTTTTCTAACATGCTCTCCAGGATTAAAAATATATAGCCATTGTGCTACATATTAACATTAGTATTTCTTGGCCTTGGATAGTTTCAGATCAGGATCCTCGTGTCCTGGACATTATTCAAATAAGCAACTTCTCCATTGGGTAATCTACCCTGCTTGTGTATCTGGTAGCTAAGATTTATTACCTCATCAGCTTAGTTAAAACTTAAAAAATAAGGTTTGGACAGAGGAGAGGAATGTCAAGAGCACTTGCAGCACTGCCATAGTATGGTGCAGAGCTGAAACAAATCTGAATACTGTAATTCTTAACTATTGTTTAAACGTGGATTAAAAACAAACAGATACAAATAAATGTTAGAGATGGAAATAAGAATACCCACACTTGATATATAATAAAATAGCAATGATTTATAGTAAAAATGTCTTTTATTTTACTTACTAAACAGAGAATTTGGCAAGTATGTTAATTAAAAAGGCTGAAAACAGATCACTAAAAATGCTTTATCAAAATCTATACTTAGAATCATCCTTAACAACACAATCTTACTTATATATGGAGCATTTCACCTATAGTGCTTTTCAACAGAGTTCAATATTGTTATCTCCCAGTAAGAATGAGGAAATGGAGATTAACTGACTGTTCAAAGTCACCAGTGCACCGGTAGCAAATTTGGGAAGAGAATACAATTATCCAAGTTCTTGTTAGGACAATTATCCTCAGTTCTTGGTGCTAGGAAGGAAGCACCAAGCAGTTCAAACTAAAGACCCTTTGCCTCCCTGTATTCCCAGTACAATTGCTAAAAGTTCCCAAGACCAGAGGAAGACCTAGATGGCATTTCATTTTCCTCCCACTGCTCTGTTCCCAAGACACCAACGAGTCATCCCTGGCAGTCCTACTGTGGTCACCGGTGTTTCTGACAAGTCATAGTCGAGGGTATTTTGATGCATTTTGGCATGCCTCCTGGAAACATGAAAACCAGGCTTTAGTTGGAACAGTATATAGGAAATGCAAAAGAAAATTCCATAGAATCAGTCAAATTTTCTTTCTACAGTCACATTTTAAATTATCATTTCACAGAAGCCAACGAGATACAGTCCAGACCCCACTGCCGGAGGAAGCCTGCACTATATTGCTCTCTCTCCATAAAAGATTTGCCTGGAGTTCCTTTCACTCTGCTTCTATCTAAGGTATTTGAGTTGGCCCCATGAGGGGGACATTTTGCCCTTATGTTGTTCACTGCTCTAATCTGTTATCCTCAAGAACGGGAGGGCACCAGATCATTGTGCCAGTTACCCTCCCAAATCTCTAATTAATGTTGACAGTAAAATATTAGCCACAGCATTAACAACCAGATAAGAGAGAGTACTCCTGGGGTTTGCACATCCCAGTCAAGAGGGTTTCATTAAAAAGAGACTTGTTACCAATAATACCAGACTATTTCAACATTTTCTTAAACTAGCACTAAAATAAAGATGACTCATTTATCTTTGTACAGCTATAAATAGTGGGTTGTTTCTCTTCCCCCTATTTCCTTCCCTCCCACTGTCCTTCAATCAGATGTAAAACTTCTTTGTTTTTCTGCTATGGGAGGATGGGGAGGGAAAAAAAAAAAAAAAAAAAAAAAAAAAAAAAAA
>NC_048903.1:15009056-15040660 GCF_011077185.1 Oxyura jamaicensis | reverse complement strand
AAAAAAAAAAAAAAAAAAAAAAAAAAGACATACCAGAAGCTCAAAAACTCTGTACTTAGGCTAGTTCTTTCTGCCACATCGCAGGGTATGAGTTCCAAATTTAGATGCACCCACCAGCTCCTCCAAGCAGCATGGCCTACGCTTCCTGCAGGCCCAGAGGCACAGTCAAAAGCTGCACTTGGGAGAGAGAAACCTTGTGGCCAAAAATGTAGCAAAAGCTCAGCTCTTCCCACAGCTTCCAAATGATTGTTTTCATCTCAGTTACCTGCACTGCAGAGCATGTTGTCAGTATGTTTACAGTACTATTTATATTAATACAATCATCCCACAAATACAGCAGAATAGGGACAATAAGGAACAACGCTGCTTCACTGCAAGGCAATGTTAAAAAGCAAAGCACCTCCTTGTTCTGAGAATGTCTTTGCAATAAAATTCATTGTCTTAGCATGCATTATCCTCGTGGGGCACGTGCTTCATGATAAAAATAACACAAACATTATTCACAGTCCCAAGTCCGGTGTAACCCAAGCCCCAGTCACACATCACCACACCAACCTTTGGGTAGGATGGGAAAAGAAAAATACCTCCCAGGACACTCTTCTCCTACCAATTCTTCCAAGTTTTGCTCTCTCTTCCATAGCTTGCCACTCTCCTTGCCCAAAGTATGTCTTTTTTCATGGCATTATAGACTTAAATTGTTTTTAAATAAAGCAAGCACAGCATCTTCATCTCCATTTTAAGGAAATATTTATCAACACAAAGGCGGTTTCCCCCTGTACAGCGTTTACAATGTCTTTTATCTTCAGGCTACATTATGATTTGCTGAGAAATGGTATTTGGAATGACTTGTGAATCACTGCCAACTGTGGTTGCACCAACCATATCGCAAGGTTTGGAACAGCCGTAATCATGGGGTGTTTCTGACACTGGGAGCTATTGGTCCAGAAGAGCAGTAAAAAAAGATGCTCTGTTCTTTTCTCACTTAATCCCTTCTGTTGAAGCACTCTTAAAAATCAGAATAAAATATGAACTAAGATAACAGATGCCCTTAATGAGGCCCTCTGTTACTTGACTACAGCATCTCTGAAAAAAAAAATACATATATAGATGCTGTTTCAGCAACTAAGACAATAGAATTACAGAGAGCAGATACTTTGTGATTCTTTGGAGTAGAAGGTTATCGTCAGACATGAAGGAATAGTTGGCATGCTTGTAGGCAAGGATTCAACTTGCAGAATACTAAAATATCATCTGTTTTCACTTTCCAGTATACTTCTCTTGACTCTAAACCCCACTCCCCTCCTTAAAACCAGAGGTAAATAAATATCTCTGCAACTAATAGATTAAAAACATGCCAAGATAATTTCCACTTTATGAGAAAGCCCATGTTTAAAAAGATTTTAATGCAGAAAAGTAATGCTCATTATTTAAGGGAAACATGGAAATATCACCTATTCTATTGGGTAATTGCACTTTGTAAGAAATCTTACAAAAAGTGCAAAATCAATCTCATATGCTTATAATTCTATGAAAAACACCACCACCACCACCACCACCACCACCACCAACAAAACACTCTAAAAACTCTACAGGGTATGTCCAAACCCTATTAAAGTTTTTTTAGACTCAAAAATCTCCATATTTAATGGAGCAGCCATTTTGGCTGATGTGTGCAATCCACAAAACACTGACGGCAGAGCTGCTAAGTGGTGTTTCTGACTACCCCACTCTAAATGGCATTTGAACATGCTGAATACTACCTGGACACTAGTCACCTTCATCTCAATAATTTCAAAAGGTTATGTATAAATGCACTTGTGATAAGTAAAACTTTGCAAAATAGAAGATTCTTATTTATCAGCAAACATTATTTGGCATTTGCTTATTTCTCTAGGTAAAAGATCTAGCAACGAATAGTCTTAATGTAACAAAAAAGCTTTATACTCAATATTTCCTAAGACCAGAATATTATGTTTATTGTCCTCAAAAGAAATTAGTTATTGCAGTTGAAGAGGAAACCATTACTAAGTGGTTTGTAATGCAACTGGAGAAAATTCATATGCTAATTCCTGAACTATTAAAATGTGGAGAGTCAAACACAGATTTGTAGTCTAGCATCAGCTTTTAATATTTTTTAAAAAAATTCTCTGTGTACCTTTACATGGTCAGACCACATTTTCACCCAAGGCCTAATGTGAACCTGCATCAGTTGCCTCTCTTTACAATCATGTTATTTGTAAATATTGCATATGTGCCTACATTCCTCTAAGACAAGCTACGATAGACTATTCAGAGGCTCGGGAACTGGTTGTTAGGGATTTACAGATAACAATAAAATCCAAAGACTTATTTTAAAATTCAGTACAGAGTGCAATGTTTTTTCGTTTAAAATTCCCATCAACAATTATCATTTATTTAAATAAAACAAAAGAGGAGAGTCTCAAAAGAACTCTATGCATGTCACTCCTACCTTGACAAAAGAAACATATTTTTAAACTTCATACATCCCAGACAAATCACAGTAGGTCTCTAGTCACTTCAGTAATACTAGGGGAGGAAAGGGGGAAGTTACACGTTTTCAGCCACTAACAATTTAAAATTTAAGACAAGAACAAATATTGTTAGTAAAAGCAAAAGACGGGGAAAAGCTACTCAGCTTGTGGAATAACAATATTGTTAAATAGAAATGGTTGTTTTCTGAACACAGTCATTTTATAAAATGTACAGTAAAGCTTTTATATGCAAATTACCCAAACTCAGAAACCTTTCACTTCAAATTGAATTGAGAACAGCTTGAAGTAGAACACTTTAGTGAAAACGTGCTTAAAATGAACAAAATCAAGAAGTAACATGCACACACACTATCAGTGGAAAAAAAATAATAATCCTTGTAAATAATTGTTTGACTGATGCGCTGATAACAAACAAACAAAAAAGGTTTAAAAATGTTTTCAAATATATTTAGATAGCCTTTATATAGATGCATTTATTACTATTATTATTATAGATACTGATTAGATATAGTAAAGTATATAAAAATGTATACCTATGTTACATAAAAGATTAAAACTACTACAGTGGAAAATAAATATAACACCTCATAAACAGATATTATCACATGTAAAACTTCCCATTGCTAACATACTACAACAACACAATTTCCCTTTAGCTTTTGAACTAGATACGTATGATTCTTTCATTGTATTTTACTCCATGGAGAGGTTGCAGTAGGCTGGAAACTGTTATTACAAAGCTCACATGGATTTTAAAAGAAGTTGAGTGTAAAACAACTGCTGTATCTGCTGTTTTCAAGAGCCTTAAGATGTATTTACCTTAGGGGTTTCTAGCCAGCCTGGGACCTCTAAAGATGTACCTGCTGGAAATGATAATTGGCACAGACCACGTTACTGGAATGCCAGCTCTTTTTTTTTTTTTTTTTTTTTTTTTCCTGTTATAAATTCCTGGTAATTTATTTAACAACTTTGATGAAACTAGCTGTGATCCAAATGTATCTGTCTGATTACATGTGGCTACTTTTGATTTGACTGCTGCATCAGGGCCTTGCATGAATCCAACTGTCTTGTGGTGCACTTGTTGACCAGGGCTGACAAAGAAGATGTGATGAGGTGGTCTACTGAGGTATCTCGCTAGGGGTAAAGAAAGAAAGAGCTAATGTAGGGCAAATGTAAAGGAAGGAGTGTGAGAGGAAAAGAATGGCTATCATCAAGAAAAGGATGTAGCCCTTATCGTAAAGAAACCTACACATAGATTCTCAGTTTATTAAAACACTCATTCCACGGTAGTGACAGATCAATCTCTATGTAAAGCTAAGTCCTTAGTAAAATGATTTTGAGTTTGCTTATTCATTGTATACTTCCTCATGGCTGAATATAGAAATTGGACTTATTTTTTTTCCAGAAAGTAAAGAATGTTTGCAATCTGGCAGCTTATATTGTGCCTTCACATGAAAAAATGCTATTATATTAGCATTTATAATCTCCTTACCATTAAAGCACCTGCAGTGAAAGTGTAGCTAAAAAGCACACTATGTTTATATTGGAGATAAGGCAACGTACTTTAACTGGAAAATAAAGAGGGTAGTTCACTCTTTCAACTTATGAAGCATGTATGCTCAAACGTATTATATGACTATCCTACTAGGCACTGGCAGAGTAGATAGGAAGATAGCCAAAGATTTAATTTGCACAGATGACATATTGAACTCAAAAGATTCAAACAATAAAATAAGCAAATGCTGAAAATCACTTACATTTAAAACAACTTTTAAAAAATGATCCTGAAGATTCTTGTCTAGATTAACTGTGATGGGAGTTTGGTTCTACCTGTGCCAGCTTTCTGCAAACACTAACTGATACCTGAGAAGAGCTGAGGGGTTACATTTTAACATACTCTAAAGTGTATATTGGTAGTAGGGGGATGGCTGGATCAGATGATCTTGGAGGTCTTTTCCAACCTTATGATTCTATGACTTATTGAATGTTCCCCAAGACTTATATATAAAGCTAACTCAAGATTTAAAGCAGGTGTTCGTTTTAAAATTTGATAAGTTTTGCAATTCTCATGTGTTTTATTTCATGCAGCAACACTGTTCAGCCCTATCCACACTTCTCTCCAGAATTTCCCAGCCACCTGAATGAAAACGATACCCATCTCTTCCTTTTAGCCCATGTATGGTGACTTTAAAGACCTCACCAGCCTCCAGGCTCACATGGCACAGACATCACTTTGGACTTTGAAATTTCAGCCTTTGTCCTTGTACTGGAGAGTGTATTTTTTCAGGAAAAAAATAAAAATAAAAGTCATGTGACACAAATCATTTGACCTCTGTGAGGCTTACTTGTTTTTAGCTTTATTAGCTTTATTGGAAAAGTAGAACCCAGTATTTCATTTTGTAAATGTTTACTCCTCAAACTTCAGTGGTATCTTTAGCTTAATTCTGAAGTTTAATTCAGAGTTCATAAGACGATTCAAAGTCTTTTAGATTCAATATTACCCAACCTAACATGAAGATGAAGCATGCTGGGTACAAGATCTCCTCACCTGCATTTGCCACAAAGATGGCAAATGAAAAGTTAATGAAAAGCCCACAGAAAACAAAACAAAACAAAACAAACAAACAAAAAAAACCCTGATATTTCCTCAGTCAAAGAAAATTACTCACTTGGGGTGACTGAATGAGTAGAATTTGAAAGACGGTATTATAATTATAAGCCAGAAACTCAAATGTTATTATACTTCTTGCTAACTGATATTTCAACTGTTAATGCCAAACTCCATCTAACTCATCTGAACACTTTTGCACTGTCTCTCTTTCTGTTGCTAAACATGTGTACTATACCATGAAGGAGACTTAGGTTTATTGCAAAAGTTGTATTTTAGAATGACATGGGATGGATGCATTTGACTTTTTAAATCTTTCTCGCTCTACTTCAGAAAAGGAATCCAAAATCAGTGTGGTTTTGCTGTACTGAATCTTTCAGTGAAAGAAGACACACATTTTCAGCATGAAAACGATTTATGAATTTTTGCATATTTCTTAAAAGCAATACTGTGTAACACTTCAGGAAATATAACCCACCAGAAATCTTCTCATATTTATATCTAAGAAATGAATATTCTTCCCCCCCTGAGTAAAATGATATATACAACGGCAGGAGACTTAAACACTAAAAGGACTTTCAATATTTTCAATCATTTTTATATATGCTAGTGTGTATTTCATTTCTTTTATTGGTAAATATGCAGTCTAACTTGCTAATAGAACACCGTTGAGTTAATATTTAGCTTGATTTTTGAAGACAATATTGTCAAAGTTTTCCTACCAACAGTATTCTAGTTGACCCTTCCCAAAGCACATACAGCTGGACCATGGCTGCATGGCCATTAGGGAAGGAAAGGACTCCAGTTCTCTGAAGAAATAATCCTTTTTGCTCAACATAGTCAAACACAAGCGTTACGAACAGGAATGAAGCCTTACTAGCCTCTTCCTGTTACACAGGCAAAACTTTTTAGACAAAAGTGTATCTGAGAAAGCAATACCCTTGCAATTAGCAGGTTCTCAGTTCCCTTAAAGCACCTCCACCTATGTGCTGCCTTTCCCTTTAGCGACACCAGGGAGGCAGAAATGTATCTAGATTCTTCAATTCCTCTTCCCCAGTTGCTGCATTTAGTTATTTTCCTGACTAAAAGAAATAGCATTCTGTCTTAACTTTTTTTTCTACATTTCTTTGTCTGGCTTGCTCTGGAACACCTTTTAGAATTACATCAATACGCAGAATACAGATATTCCAGATAATTAAGAAATCTGTTGTGACATTCAGAACAAACAAAGCACAATTAAGCTAGGATGATAGCCAAAAAAAACAACAACAACAAAAAAAACTAGGAAGCAGAAACAATTACAGCTAGAATGTTTAAAAACTGTACCCAGCCTACACAGATCAATGCAACTCCTCTCTCCTAGTAGCAGTTTAACAAACAGTGACAAAAATGGTGAGTGCTCCAGAACATCCCCAAGTGCAGTTGCTACCAACGTATTTTATGTTCTTCCTATGATTTGAACACACACAAATTTTAAATATAAATGTATTTATAAGATTTATAGTATTTCCATAACATTTTGTATGATAACAAATAGACTAGATAACAAATACAAGACCGTAAAAAGTATGTTAATATCAATGACGCGTATAATAAAGCAAGAAAATCAAAGAATTTAGGATACCATAGGAGAAAAAAAAAAAAAAGAAAAAAGAAAAAAAAATCATAAAGAATGTGAACAAATCAATATGCAGTAGCACTGTAGCCATTTCACTCCATGGATTAAAAGACCAAAAAAAGGTGCAAAACCGCTTTTCACCTGTGACACAGCCACAGATGCTCAGCACCCACCAGTACACACATAAAAGTGACGAGTGAGTTGTTGTAGTGAAGAGCAGAGGTATACAGCCTTTATCAGATGAGAGGGGATTTGTCAGAGATTAATAGAATTCCATTGTAATATCCATATCTCACAAAGGCATACTCTGACAGGGTCCAATTACTTTCAACAAGCTGGGCCTGCAACACGGACCCTCTGAACCGGAATGGCCCTCCAATCTGTATGCTTTCCTTCAGACAGATAACACCAACGTGTTTCTCTCTGTGATCACTGCCTAACTTAAATGAGTTAATCTCGTTTTCCAGATGAATTGTTATTTTGTCTCCCGCAGGCTGTGATTACCGGATAAAAGTATTGTGTTAACAGGAGGGCCAGGGTCTTTTCAGCAGCGGATTCCACGTTCAGATAACCAGCCAGAAAGGGCTCTTTTTTTTTTTTTTTTTTTTTTTTTTTTTTTTTCCTTATGTGAAGTAAGAAAGTGGCACTAACAGGAGAAAACTGTGAAATGACACAGAGATAAACCTTCCCAAATAATTATGTAACTTTGTCAGAGGTCGAAGGGGCAGTTTATCTTCATATTTCAAAAGAGTGTCCCAGTGAACCAATCCAGTTTAAGGACTACCTCTACATATTTTAAGAAGTTATTTGCCTTTCAGTTCATGCCTGCCCTTTCTGTCTCTAATGGCTCTTGTTTCTTAAGCCATTATAACATGTTTGAGAAGTTCACATTGGAGGCTATCAGAATATAAATATTTGGAAGCACTGAAATATGTCTGGGCAGTATCAGACAACAGGAAGAGGAAAACAAGCCTGTGATTTCACAAACAGTTCTCTTAAGCTGATGAAGTAAGAACCACATGGTGAGAGTTACAGCCCACAGAACATTTTTCTGAGGTAATGTATTTTCTCAATGACAGCAGGGAAATTCTTCATTTCCTTTTCTAGATAAAGAAGAAAAAACCTCACTATAATGCCCACTCAAAAACCTATACCTTTTGGGGGGTTAACGTAGAAGCACACACTCAAACAGCCAGTCATGTCTTGACCACCTGGAAAATTCTATCAGGGTCAAGAATGAATCACATTTAGACCCAATCCAAGCAAATTCAAACCCATGAACAGTAGCAGAATCATACTGACTTATGTCAAGTCTGCTTTTCATACATTTTCATCTGCATAGAAAAAATGAAAGTATCATGTTATTTCAGTATCCAGTGCCAAAAAGTACATAAAATTTGATCTCTGATTGTAATAGACTTCTCCAGTGGCTCTCCCAGTATGCCTAGATACAAGTTTCTCCTGAGGTGGCTTACATCAACAATCTGGAACCAAGATGCAACATCCAGTTGTAGGCCATGGCCTACACACTGTCCATGAAACGCAGTCAACAAGCTTATGAAAGCTTCCTGACAGAAAGTCATAACTTTTGATTTCAAAATGGCAGTATGTTCAACAAAGTAGGAATGAATACTGGTGCATAATGTGCATCCAAAGCCCTTGGTGGCTGTATCCACCCTGTGGGCCAGGTTTGCAGCACAGCAGACCCTACCAGGCCCAGGCCTCAGTTCTGCAGAGCCAGGGACCCAGTGAAGCCCATCACAGATGCCTCTTCCCTCCTGTGCCCACATTTCTGCTCACAGGGAAGGAGAGACTGTGGCTGAAGCGAAAGTAAACCTGAGTAATATCAGTCTCTACACAGTCTATTTGGACTGTCATTTTTATGCAAAGAATAACTGACATCAGTAGATAAGAAAATCATTCATAGGTAGCCAGCTAAATTAATGAAAAGATAACATATTTTGGAGACTATGTTACAGAGTTTTAATATTTAGTATCTCATTAAAAAGTAACTATCTGTGCAGCTTGAACCACAGTCACTGCATCACTGTCTGCCATTTTGATCAAGCTGGCAGTATCCCCACTTCCGGCCAGAGGGCAGTAAATTTAACCTCCATACTGGGAACAAAATTAATAATCTGTCATTTAAAGATCCCTGGTATTTTTCAAAATGGGTAGATGATAACCTAATGACTCACATTCTCTTACAAAAAAAAAAAAAAAAAACAGGCTTTAGGATTATGCATTACATACAACAGGATGCAAAATGTCTATACAGTGTAAGCAAGCAGTCAATCACATGCTATTTTTGGAGAAAAACAAAGAAAAAATCTAAGTACTCAGGGTGTAAAACCAATGTTACAGACGAAACATGTCTTTGCTTTAGAAGGTGAATAGAAAAGATAATTTTTGCAAGTAGGAGCCTCCCTCAGGTATACAAGGAATCACATCTGTTCACTGGGCAACAAAAAGACACATTCCTCTCACCTCCACCCAGCGCCGCAGTTTATTCTACTTAGCAGGAGACAAGTGATGCAGCTAGGAGAGTGTGAAGTGCTCCTATGAATCATCATAAACAAGATAAGCAGGATTATTTCCTAAATTACAAACACCTACACCTGCAACAAATCACCGAGAGGAGTGGGTGATGCTGTGGGTGCAGCACGGGCACAAAGATGTGTGCTTTTAGCAGGCTTTTATCAATGCTGCTGCTGCTTTAGGGGCAGGATGCTGGTGTGACTTTCTGGTTACATGTTGACTTTGCCTTGTCTTTGTCTGAGGAAGGAAGGAACAGTATATTTCTGTACTTTTTTACACACGTTTTGATTGCACTGCTTCTCTTGACTTAGTGGAGGAAAGGGTAGGCCTCAACAGAGATCTCAGAGACCATCAGTTCCCTGAGGTACGACTTCAGTAGGATGATTTTTTTTGTTGTTTTTCTTGCTTAATTAACAGATCAGATGTGGGAATAATTATGAATAAACATCAGGCAATGTCATTTAGAGACTGGTCACTTTGACTAACCCGTGATGAGTCTATACAGAGCCACACAAGGGACCAAGCTCCCAGCACAGCTGTAACGAGCACTGAGCACATCCTGACTCTGTTCTCTGTGCAGGGCACAGCCCTGGCATTCTGCTTATTACATCAAAATTCAGAGTTTCCAGTGAATAGTCCTATTTTGGATCTCAATGGAAGCTAATAGTGGTCCTTCTCGCAATAACAGTCTTTTTCCAAACAAAGCCAATATTGGTATAGCAGAAATGATGCTAGTAAGAAGTGATGTGAATTGGTAACAAAGAAGCTTGATCAGCATGATGGAGACAGACAGTCACAGACACAAATTAAATCTCAGACACAAATTAATTTCTCGTTCATTTTTCTGTACACCAGTGCTACAAAACACTTTGTAAAAGTTGCAGTGAAGGTAGCAGGTGGAAATTATATTATGTCAAGAGCTGAAAATATTCTCTGTAGAGAAATTTTAAACACAAACTTTTTCCTTTTTTTTTTTTTTTTTTTTTTCTTTTAAATAGTGCATCAAAATACATGCACAGCAGATCTGTGTTTTATTACATGGTTTTATTTTTTAAATTGCCCATCTTTTTTACTTGGTAGTCTTATAAACATAAAATTGATAAAATGGACAGCATTCTTTCTAAGCTAGCTTACATCTCTCCCTTTTAGAAAGCTTCCTAAACATGCAAGCACTCCATAAAAAAGTAACTGGTGCATGCAGAAGCAATGCAGTTCACAAATGAAGCAGTATAATGTCAATGGTTTGAAATTGTTCAGTCTCAGTTGTTTTCCAAGTCAATGCACTGGCAGTCTTGCCTGAATGCAACTAGTCAATAGAGGGAAAATAAATAGAGCATTTCCAGAATTCACCCATCAGCACTGAAAAGTGTCTGCTTACTATTACACAGTTTTAACATGTCATAATCGTTTTTCACAGTAAAGAAACCCTCCTCATACCTTGGACAAAGAATGAATGACTATTTTAGCACCCTATCATTTCTTCTAAAAGAAATTCCAAGCAAAGTGCATTGATTATAGTATTGTAAATAGCATGTGGCTTTAAAGTAGATTGTGAATCCTTCAGCCTAATTTTAATGCTACATTATGAATAAAAAATTCTAATTTGGATATTTAAAATCAGAGACTTCTGTATTTGGACTTTATTTAACATCTCTTTAGGTATCTGTACATTTTAAGAGCTCCCTGTAATTTCAGGTAGAGTTCAACAGCACAATTTATGCACACAGTATTATTCCCAAACAGAATCCTGTTGACTATTCAATTGGGTAAGTTTTGCTCATACAGGTAAAAGCTTTAGTGGCACAGCTATATGAATCTAAGCACCCATACATTAAGAAGCAGAGGGATACAACTGTCCCTATCTTTCTATCATTTATTTCTCTCATGCTTGTACAATATGCTATGTCAACTAGCACCACTAGGCTGAATACTACACAAAGAAAGAAAGGAAGCAGACAGGACAGCCACATTGCTACACTTTCCTTTTGAAAAAACAGGTTATGCCTGCTTCTCCAAGCATCTAGATGCGAAATTACATCTAAGGTGCTATGCCTACTTAGATAAAGCCCTTGCAATGCTACATAATTACAGAAAGGATCTACCATAGTCAGAAAAAAATAAAACTAAAAAGAAGTATATATTTTCCAATCCCCTGCCTTGTTATCTGTCACCTGGATGAAAATCACATAAAAAAAAATAAAAAGAGGGGAAAAAAAATCCCCTTCAGACCCAAGAACAAACTAACGCCCATGGATATAAATGTTACAATAAAAGAGCAGGACAACTACTAGCAGAGCTTTTATAGCTTAACAGTATTTTGACAACAAATGTTCATATTTCATTTGAAATTTATGAAACCTTTGTGCCTGTAATCCCATGAGCAGCTACATGGTAAATGAAAGTAGCAGGCAGTCTAGATTAATAATATTTCGCTTCATACTGGAAGAGCATTCTAAGGAAAAGAAATAAAGAAATCTTGCTTTATCTGCTCTCCCATTTTCCTTTTTTTTTTTTTTTTTTTTTTTTTGTCTCTGTATTGGAGCAGATTCAGAGTTCTAAAACCTGCTTGCAAATACTCACAGATGCCTTATTAATTTATGAGAAACTGAAGGACCCATCACAAGATATAAGCAAGCAATTTAGGAATAGCAAGTAGACGGGTATGATACATACTAGAGCTCCTAGTGTTAGTGAGCTACCAGAGGTTTAAATCAAGTTCAAGGGGAATACCTGGAGTAAGCTCCTGCACTTCCTAATCTAATAAAAAAAAAAAAAAATGATATGAAAAAAAAAAAAAAATGTTGCCCTATGAATCATAACCTTTGCTTTCACATTTTCACAGTTTAGAAATACACGTATGCTAAAAGCCCAAGTGTGGCTTCTTGCACTTAAATGTATGAGTGCCTAAGTGTCTCTTTCACCAGCTCTATTTATCTTCAAGCATATCCAACATAAATTGCCATTTTTTTCACTTTTTAAAAGTAGTATCTTAGTGCAAGCTATCTTGGCAAACTTGATGTGGGCAAATTATGTGCCTAGAAATTAGACACCTATTAAAATTCTTATATCTTTTTTGAATTCTCTTGTGGACTCACCTCATAGAGTATTAGGTGGGTAAGGACATAGTTTGATTTACTGTTTTGTAACAAACAATGACTTAAATGAAATTTAAGAGAGAAACAAACAAACAAAAAAAACAGCTTATTTCAAACAGCTATTGGAAGTATATTTCTTAAAGATAGTTGTTAAATTTGACCCCTTTCCATAAGAAATACAATCTTTGTTCAACTATTCTAAATTTCAAGTATTTCTATAGCATTTCATTTTCTGAATATTGTCAAAACTTAACACTTTAGCTTTTGAAAAACAAAAATCTGAAAAGCAAATACTGAATTTGCCATTTAAAAAGTTAAACAAAAAGTCATAGGTATTTGATCTGTAAGATACTGCAATAACAAAAATACTTGCTAAAGAAATAGTCATGTAGGTCAAACACATTGTTCGCTGGTGGGTGAAAGGCCAGGAAAACACTGGGTGAACCAGATACAGCTGGGGAAAACTGAATGATGGAACAGAGAAAGAGTAATATAATAGCAAAGTGAAAAACAGAGCCTAGAAACTGTTTTACTCACCCAGTAAAACATGTAAAACAGTGCATTAGACAGCTTTAGGAAAGCCACATAGAAGATGCACAGGTAAAGGGGGGTACCTGAGAACAATGTTACTGTGGATACCGTGTCACTAAGGGGCTCTGCCATTTCCAATCTATTGGATTTACAAAGAGGTATAGATATCTGGTGAAGGTACCAAAACACTGAAAATAAATTAAAAATAAACCTTGTTATCTATGACATGCATATGAACTACTTTTGTGACTGAAAGAGATTCCATCCTCATCATAAAGGTCTAAGACTTGCCATCTGCAGCAGACCACTGGTCAATTCTTTGGTAGCGATGAAAGGCACGTATAAGAAGTGTTTCTGGAAGACATTGCCAAAAAGTGAAAGACAAAAACCTCCAAACTTACAGGCTTGTGTTTTCACTAATATATTACAATTAATGTTTACTGCCAAGAATGGAAGATAACAGCTATATTGCTTGAGCTCTTTCCTCATAAGAACATGTTGGATTTTCAAATATATTAGCATCCAAATAAAGGCTTCCATCAGCATCTGTGCTGAGTGGGTTCAATAACAGTCTAACCAATTTACTATAAAACTTTCATAGAAGCATTACATACCTGCATCAGGTTCACAGTTTTATTAATTTACACTGATTTTATGGTCTCTTGAAGTTCTTACATCTGAAAGAATGAACTGATACTTGAAGAAAGCTGAGTCTAGTGAGAAAATGATCTGCTTAAACACCATTCAGTCTCATAAAAGAGTAACTGTACAGTAGTTATAATACTACCATTCATAGTCATAAAAACTGATATAGGTATAATCAGCTAAATCAGTTAATAACTTCTGCTTCTTCTAATGCAGGAAAAAAACAACAACAAAAAAGATATATTACTGATCAGCCTGGTGGCTTAAGTACTAATTTGGGGATTTGGGGTCAGAAGGCAGAGGGGCACATGCTGGAAGAAAACAGGCATACTTTCCAAAAGACTGAAGCATTAATGTATTTTAATATTAATATATTTTATGAAGTGAGATTTGATCAGATCCTGCACAGCAGTCAACTAAGTCCAAGAGCTAACTTTAATTTCTACACTTAAGTTTGGCCAGCAATTCAAACGAGTATACACTGTACAATATTATATTACTTATGATAGCAGAAACTATTCAATTATTGAGTAGCTATGCACCTATCCAGAGCCCAGAAATCAACTCCATTATTTACACTTACATAATAATTCCATGATAGCACATCTCCTCTATTACCATACACATAAGCAGAGTTTATTTGCAATAACTGGTATTTTTAAAATCTCCCCAGGAAAAGACAGTAACGTGTACAGCTGTGCATCAATCAGATGATAAACAAGAGTGGTGTGAAAAAAATCTTGTGTGAATTAGAGTGGATTGTTTCCTACAGGTAACCAAATGGCTTTGCTAATTAAGAAGTAACTGTCCCACTCTCCTAGAGCTAGACCACTCTCCTACACAGGTCTAGTTTCTTATTTGTTTAGACTTCAAGTCTTTCGAGCTAAGTAAATGGACTGAAGCCAGAAAGTTTGCAAGTTTGTGTACTTTCAATTAAACAAAAGCTGTAAATAAATTGGGAATTCTGGGGAATGGAGTGTACTTAACCTGGGCCTGCTCTGAACTTATTTCCCAGCTGCTTAAACTTTGGTACTACCCCAAGAAACAAACAAAAACTTTTAGTGAGTAAACAGTGATCATTGGCTCTTACGACAGTTCCAGAAGAGCAACTCCAAGAAAGAAGCTGTTGTGACTTCGAAGTATCTTAGTTCCAGAGGCTATTTTTATCGTCTGCAGAAATCATGTTTCTGCATGTATACATAACTTCAAAAATAAAGCTAGAGTAGAAAGCCTAGCCCAAGTAATTTTTTTAACATTAATTCTCCCAATACTTTCTCCACACTAAAATTAGATTAATCAAATTGGGATAGTTTAATATCAGAGCACTATCTTTAAAGGTATATTTCCTAAATAAGAAAATATATATTTTTCAAACAGTGTGACATCTGTATTGTATGCTTTAAGTAGAGAAGGATATGGGGGAATCTGATGGAGCTTGGGATACTAAATCTTGAATATACAGGAGAAAAAATGGGGGGGGGGGGGGGGAGGAACACAAATATAACTTCAAGAAAGAAACACCATACAATGATTTGGCGGCTGAAAAGGAGCAAAATAACCAGGTAGAGACACCAGCATCAAAACATCAAAACTCATCAAAACTGTACTTTACTCATCCTGAGAAGGCTATTTTTCAAACTGGATTTGTCACAGACAAAATGCAGCAGGCAATATCCTCATACCATGATGTGAACTTTACTTCAAGGTATGACATAGAAAGAAGTAAACAAGTGAAAGAAGTCACTGAGAAATTTTGTATTAATATCAGATAGATCCATATTTCTGTAATGGATATGATTTCACTTAGGTGAACCCTCTATGGATTTTATGACCACCGTTTTCAAAGGGCCCAGCTGGACATTCCTTCTGTCCTTCACCCCAATGCTCTGGGCCATTGGGTGACCTCAGATTGTGCTATTGGCGGTTTTTAAACAAAAATTCTGGTATTAGTTAAGAATTATACTCATAAATAAAGAAATTATTTATATTTTAGTAAATTATATCATAAATCAAAACACAGTACTCTCACAGAGTCCGAAATCACTTTCCTATGCCACCCACAAAGACCACATTAACCAGGAGTGTTGATGCACAGATAACAGTTACCCATCCAGCAGGCATTTATTGGGTTTTCTCCCATCTTCCAACCTCATAAAGTTTGAATGTAAACTTCCCAATAAAAAATAGACAAAAAATACAGCTACAGCTATTAGGGAACCCCAAAACCATAAAAATGCACATACCTCTGAATGCCTGAGGTTTCATTCCAAAACTATTGTTTATAACATTTAGCTGAACAAGTGCTTTAACATATTAAACAGTTGAAGGCTACAGTAGCTCAGATTTCCAATCTGATCTCTCTTTTGCCATTTTAGAGCAACAAAACAGAAACCCAATTGAAAGGCAGGGCTTTTTTTTTTTTTTTTTTTTTACTTCAAAAAAAATCTAATAAACTTTATAAATAGATGTATTTCAAATGTAGAGACTAAAATCTATTTGCATTTCACCAGCCAAGTATTAATAATGTTGAACATAAACACAATTTCTATGAAAGTATTATGAATGTGGTAGCTGTACATTCATTCCAGCTAATACCTTTTATTTGTCTTTATGGCATTAGACCAGTTCTACAACACAGAAGAAAAAGAAAACAGTCTCTGTTTTTTTTTTTTTTTTTTTTTTTTTTTTTCTGTCTTTCCACAGGGAAGATGAAGACTGGTCTGGTTTTGGAGAGTAGTTTAGTGCTAGTGGTAGTTTGGTTTTCCCCCATGTGTGTCTTCCCAAACTATACTGAAAGAAGTAAAAAGGAAACTATCCTGATTTTTCTCAGCAGAAGTGGATGGGGTCATAAATTGCTCTGAAAGCTCCCTTGACTTTAAAGTGATATCAGATTATGCTCCTTTACATCAGAAAACTGCTTTCTCTGCTAAGGATGATTTGTCCCAATGCCTCGTATTTCCTTCGCTGTCATCTTCTTCTATACATACTCCTTCCTATTCCTCATACTTTACAATTTATTTTCTCTCTACCCATTCCTGCACCCCTCCAATTTCCTCATCCCCGGATAACACCAGTCTAAACCAACTGAAAGCCAAGATGAAACATAAAGGGTACCCACCACTAATCTTGGTTTGCTTATGTGTTATGCTTCATTTTGGCCATCTTAACTACTACACAACTTACAAGCAAAAGGTTTTGCCCCTTCATAAATTAAATAAAATGATAGTATGAGGGATTTTGATTAAACCTCTGGAATGATATCAATTATAATAATTCATATAGTGAAAAAATGACAATAATTTAGAACTTTAGTTAGATTTAGGTAGATTTTGATGGAAGTCTCCTTCTTCATCTGCAGGTTTTGGAGTTAGAAATTTCAATTGCTGCCTTCAATAAAAGAAATCAAAGGCCAACAAGGAAAATAAAAACAGTCAGTTTAAATGATGTATCGACCAGGGAACCATAAGGTAAATTGAGATATATACACTTATGTTACAAGTAACTCATGGCAGTCAAGACTTCTCTTTTCTCGTATTGAATCAATACATGGCTCTGCTTCTTCAAGAGAAGCAAAAGTAAAACATATCCTATTGGAAAAGAGATCTTCTTACATATAGTATAAACAACTGAACCAAGCAGATATTAATAATATATATATAATAGTTATTTTCACCTTCAGTTAAATTGTGCCCTATTTTACAGTGCTGAAATCTAAAAACTCTTAAAATAACAACAAATCCCTAGGCACCTACTAACAAGGGTACTACAGAGATTTAGGGGCCTCTAGTGATTTCTAGAGTGCTAGTTTCTGTACCAGCATCAGACCAATGTTTCTGCATTGAAAATCTGCAGTCGATTATTCTCGTATTATTTTGTTTTTGTTATGTGTGATGGGGAGAGTATTATTTTCTATTGCATTAGTGCTCTGAGGGCTCAGTCAAGATCAGGTTGCATTGTTCAGCACAACGACAAAAACATACACAGAGCGCATTCCTTCAGCTCCTGCAAGCAGAGACTCCTACCACTCATCTTCACTATTTCAGAGAACCAAATCCCACTACAATATCCCTGTCTATGGTATACGGCATGTAGAAACACAGATTAGCACAAGCCTTGTGTGGGCACAGGCACCCAGAGTCTCCTCTGCATGCATACAGGTGGTAAACAAAGTTACCAGGTTGGGAGAGCAGACTGAAAGGCTCTTCATGTATTTTTAGTTCAATAACATTATACATTGGTTACGACAAACGAAACCTGCATGTGGTGAATCATTCCAGAGTTTTCCAGCTTATATCCTCTTGCCACACGTTTTCAAGATTGCAAATTGTTTTAAGTATTAGAGGACAGTAAACATACATAAAAATAAAAATAAATCAGCTGTTGTCTTCATCAAACCAGCAGGCGTGACATACTTTGCATGTGTAGTCTAAAAACAAAGTGACAACAGACCAAAGCTAAAATGTCAAGGCATCTTGGCATGAACGCTGACCCAATGCACCACTTAAGTTTAAGTCAGATAGGCAGGGCTTCTCAAGAGACTCCATTTTTCTGCAGCCAAATTTCCTCCCCTCCCACAACCTTTCCTACAGATTTGATTCTCAGAAGCAAAGCAATTTACTCTAGTCACTAGATCTGCAATGCTAAGAGCATTTTTTTCTTCTCAAAGTCACTTAGAGGGATGGGTAAACCAAACTAGGTTAAAACAAACAAAAAAAATGAATTACGGTGTTAAATTTTCACACGCAGATATAACTAAACATCTTTGCCAGGTGGATTAGTTTGCCATTCCTCTGAGCCCTACATTTGGCAGCGAAGCTGCACGCCTGGAGCTGCGACTGACAAGTATACGGCTGGCACAAAGACGCCATCTATCCCCAGTGCACAAAAATTCTTGAAACAGCCTCATGTTTTGTAAAGAAGCAACAAAGAGGTCTGAGTAGCAAAGTCCAGAAAAATATCTAAGACATATGATTCTTTTGGTAGATTTGGTCCCAAACATTCCTGTTATTCCTGCAGAAGTACCCAAGGAGAGAAGATTGCAGAAACCTTACTAGTAGGTATGAGAAGAAAAAAAGGCACTGACATTCCCTGTAAAAGCACCCTCAATCTCAAAGCTATTTAAAATAATCTAACAACATTTTCTAAAAACATATATTTTTCCTGTTTCACAGAAATTAAGAACAATTTTTAAAGATGTACGTTTAAGAATGTTTTTCTAAGAGTTTCCACCTTGTTATTTTTCATGTTTATTTACTCCACAGAAACTATGAACATATGATGCAGTGTGTTCCCTAAATTTAACTCATCCACAACCAGATGATTTATATATAGTTTGTGGTTCAATACTACAAAAAATCTCACTGTGGACACATCACTAAAAACAGCTCAACTCTCTCTTTTTCTATATCCTGCCTCAGGCTGAAGATCTGGAAAAAAAACAAGCGCTGAAGCCTGTCATGCTGTAGAACAGTTTCCCGATAGTGGTAGTAAACGCCCCATAGCATGAGTTGTTTATAATTTCTCTAGAAACAAACAAACAAAATATAATGGTATACTCTAGGAAGTTAACTACACAAGGGGTGGTTAGGCAAAAAGCTCTGGTATGGTGTTTCCACCTAGGATGCCTATGACAAAAAGAAGGAAATAGAAATTATGACCAGTCATCATATATTTTCCACCTGAAATATCCTTAAAAGCAGGAGCAGCAGATGCCAGGCAAACTGGAATGGGATTTTTCTTACAATGTTTTTTTACAGTGATTGAGTCGATAGTGGTCATTCAGTTCTGCTTCCTCTCAGCTACAAAAAGATACATATCCTCATGCAAACGGAGATCACATACTGGTTAAAGATGTATACAGTGCAACAGAGGCAAAATCGGCCAGTCCAGTAACAGTCATCCTGTCCAATAAGTTCCCTGCTAAGAGCTGTGAAGATACTGGCACAAAAATCTGCACTGCATATTGCTGCAGCATAATTAATTAAGCCTGACAACACCCCTGTGAAATACAATAGGTCTAACCACTAAACCAAATCATCCTTATAAACATCCAAATGTCAGCAGCTGAATTTATGTCAGATTTACTGTTCAATCACAGAAAAAAATCACATATAGCTCCAAAAAAAAGCACTTTATATTAAGTAAAACTCTCTCATATTTTTGAATAATAATAAAGAAATCAAAGGTATGACAGCCTTTTTACAGGGGTAACACCTCAGAACATCAGTAGATAAATCTTTGAAGAGGTAAGAAGTATTATCACAACTTCCAACTGCAAAATCATGCACTTGACAATTCTCTGCCACTATACATAAAATATTATAACTATTAATACATAATGGCAATCTAAATAATTGAAATAAAACAAAATCCCATTAATATCAAGATTTTGATAGTTGGATGGGTTCAGGGCCATTAAGGCAAAGCATACGTTATGGGGTATTACACCCCTCGGATCAGGTGTACCTAATAACACGCATCGAGACAAACACAGACACGTGTTCCAAAAGTAACTCCAGCTTGAAGGATTTTATTTTCTGTATAATCTTTAAAGTGAAAGTGCAGTCACTAGCCTCTGGCTGCACTGTTTATCATAAAGTCAGCTCACTTAGTGCTGTCCAATTAAAATAAACTACAGCTGCAATGTATCACTATTTTTTCTATGTATCTGAAAACATTCCTGCAAAGCCCAACCTCTGAAAATAAAACATAAGTGAAAAGCAACAGTTCACTTGGCAGCCATCTAGGAGAGGATGTTTTGACATTATTTTCATGTTATTTAATGCACATTTTCCACTTAAAAACAAGAAGCTCCTGTCACAAATGATTTATACTTGAAAATACTTTATGACATAAGAAAGGCATATAATAGCTTGCTGCTGTTAACCTTTTAAAATAAAAAAATGGGATACAAACAATCTATATTTCCTTTGATAATTTCTTTGACTATTTTTGCTGCTAACTGTGTCAGACACACATTTCAGGGATAGCCAGTGCCATATAGTAACATTAAATAAAATGCCCGAACTCCATCTGACTTACTACAATATAGTCACTAATTTTAAGTGACTTTTCTTCTATTGCACTGTTCTAGTTCACACCTGGAAAAATGACAGACTTTAACATTTTTGTTCATCAGCTTTTAACAAACTGATTTCAAAATGATTTATTTACATAAATTTGGGGAAAACAGGGTCTCGTGACATGTTTTTATCTTTCATTTCAAGGACGATTAAGGAACAGGAAATAAAATACAAACTTTTCTTTGTTACTGACTTTGTTCCAGTTCTTCCAGGCATCACACTTCTAAACTCAGGCTGCCACCAACAGACAGCACACAGACAAGAGAAGGTGATGTTCATCTGCAAAGCACGGATGTAAGTCAGCATGTAAGGCCTCTTTTACTAAACAACAACTGCTGAATTTATATGGAATAAAAACAACGTAACTTGTGTATGCTGTATAAAGTGCCTGTGCAGAAGATTTCTGGGTGGACGGCACATCTTGAAATAACTGTTAAAACTCCGTATCTAAAAGAAGATTTTGTGTGGCTGGAGATGCCAACATTTTCTTACAATTTCTAAAAGTTAGACATCAGTTAGATAAAGAACAACACTGCACCTTTAAGAAAATGTTATTTTTCCTGAGGCCCTATCAAGGTAAATTTCATCAGTATTCAAAGAATGAGCAAAGCACTTCAACAATTTATTTCAATAAAAGAAGACTTAGCTGAAAGGAGTATAAATGATGAGAACTTGCTTTAAACTGATTTATTCCCTGCAGCAATAAAAGGAATGTTTCTTCACTCAGCTGTTTAATATGCAAATATGCAGAGCATCCAGCTTCTGACAGCACATCATTAATAAAACCTTGCACTAAGCAGAGCTCCCGATATTTCATCCTGATGAAAATACATGATGATGATTTTAGACTGTATAATTTCAGAGTTGGAACAATGTACTTCCCAGTGATGGAAACTCAGCAATCCATAGTTCTAGTGTAGATTTTTTTAATAAGTTAACCTGTTTCTGTGAGAGGGAGACATCTGTTTACAAGAAGTACAAATACAGACAAGCTTGTAACCAAACACACTCAACTGGACACTCCAAAACTTAGTTTGGGAAATAGTAGAAAATGAATCATTTTGTTTAGAGAAGAACACAAAAGTTATTTTATTTTTTAATCAATTAATTTTTCTCTTACTTAACAAGCCTCTTGTGCTAAATAAATAAATAAATCCACTTTACCTGTACTTCCACCTTCCACTATACTATCTGACACATTTTCAGCAAACATGGAAATTAATGCTATGAGGAAGGAAGGAAGGAAGGAAGGTAGGAAGGAAGGAAAAGAAAGAATGGGTCTGCAATTTTACTTCTATTAAAAGCCACAGAGATGAACTCCTGTATTTGATCAAGCTGTAGCACTCCATTTCTTGTGTTCATAGCCAAATTAAGTACACATCCTTTATTCTTCATTGCTTGTGCTAGAAAACTGACATACATACACCCACTCCAAAGAAGTTTTTAAAAAGTCTAAACACCTATCAAATATTTGGAATAGAAAAAGGAATGTTTGCCAATACTTTGCTCTGAAGTCTTTCCAGTCCAAAGTTGGAAATTGGAAGATGTACAGAAATGCTAAATTTTTCAAATCATCCTTTTTTTTGTCGAATTAACCCCAATAGGAACCCAGAACATCAATTTCTATCTCAGAATTAATTCTCACACAGATATGTGAATCACTTTACACACAAAACCTGGGGAATATTCATTTGCTTGCAATAGTATGTGAAAATTACCACAATAGTTAAGGTCTGCTAGGCATTTGGTGATGACTTGGGGTTTTTGGGGGGATGGCGGTGGGATGTGGTGTTTGTTTTTTTTTGGCTGCAATACACTGTTCTTTTGCCACTGTACTGCTAGGTCAAACATAGAGATCCCCCTCTGCACTGCAAGAACAAGAAAAAAATGACTTTGCATTTTAATTCAATAATATTTCTATTGTGAATCAATCATTTAGTGTATTTCAAAGAAGTTTGAAAAATTTTACTTTGAATCATTTCCCACTGGGTACCTAGGAAACAAAACATCTTCAGGGCTAAATTTCAGGGGAAGTCTTGAAGGTTTTAGTAAACTTCTCCTAGCCAGTACTTTACATGTTTCTGTTTTCCGTGCATGGCAATACTCCCTCATAACTCAAATGGGATTAACCAATTAAACATTTCCCAGTAGTCTCTAAAATAGCTGCTCTTGGCATGTTTTTTGCATGGAACAAACCTCAGCGGGAGGATATGATAGAAATCTTGCACTATTTAAATATAGAATTGGGACATCAAAGAAAGGGTTGTATTGAAATAACATGGATAATTAAGGAAGTGGAGAACAGTAATAACTGATTTACATAAAATGCTAATAAGCCTCTTGACTTGTTCGGCAATTTCTGCTTTAGGCATGGTAACTGTGGGTTCAAATTTGTGTACTATTTTTTTTTCTTTTTCTTCCTTTTTCTCCACCTATTTTTAAGCTCTCTAGAGCCAGGCAACAAACTGTCTGGCAACAAACACCTTTTTTTGAAAACAAAACCCTATCGGAACCTGAATGGAAACTCATATAAAACTTTTCTTCACATTTATATCCACGCATGCATACAACGTACAAAGTGTAAAGGCCTTTAATTACTCCTCTGCATGCTTATGGATTCAGACTGCATGCCTCCTCATTTAGCTCACTTTCGTGTCATGCTGAATAATGTGTTACAAACAATCAATGACGTATTAAAAATGGTAAATGCTCTTCACAATTACCAGGACTTTAAAACTTTGAAAACAACTGGAGTGTAATGGGAACAATGTGTTTCCATGGTGCTATGCTTCTTGCTACTCGGATGGGATGATTAGGGCACTGCACCAATGCTGTAGGTTATAGCTATTTTATACTGTACCCTTGTGCCATTTGCTTCTGCGAAGAAATTATATGCTCTGAAATTCTTGTTTTATTTTACTCTGCTAGTGATCTCTCCTCACAGTGCTACAGCAGCAGTGGCTTTGAGATGTGAATGTGAATGAGTGTCTGAGCTGTTCCTTCAGGACATGTCTGCGTATTGACCTTCAGCTTACCCTGTTTCCCTGTGAGCCCTCTAAGCATGATCCATCGCTTTCTCAGGCCATTCTCCCTTCACCCCATTGATGGGTTTCAGAGCTACTTAAATTTCAAAGTCCTGATGCGTTGCAGCAGTGGCCAGGGCTCAGCTTTGCTCACTTATAGATTGTACAAGGTCACAGTAAGGGAAGGGGAAAAAAAGCCAGAGCATTTATCAGGATGTATTGCTTTACTTTTTCTATCCATCACAAAGGCGATGATTCTATTTTAGTGAAAATCCATTGAACTCAGATCAAGTCAGATGGCTGTTATCATTGGAAACTCAAGAGCTGTCACACCATAATCGGTACAAATGATGAACACTGAAATGTGGGGCTTGAGGCCGCTTAATGGTCTTTAGTGAATTTTTTTTCTGTTGCTTTTTAAACACCACAAAATCATTTTACTTAAGTAATTTCAATTTGAGAACACTAAGATTTTGTTATGCAAGCACAGCTGATTCAATTACAGACAATCTGACAACTACCGTGCAATTAAATGCTTTCTACCTGCGTGCCCTGTCCCCCATACACATACTGGTACACACGTGGACTGCACATACAATCACAACTATTTCCCTTGGAACAGAAGCTGTTCTGATTCTGGTCATCTCCTGTGATATGTTTTCAGCTTACAGTAGTCAATGACACCATGCAATATTAACAGGACCTTCTGCAGCAAAATATTGCTTTGAATTTTGTGAATGAGCTTTGGTAAAGCTTCCCCCTTCTGTGGCTACCCCTGCGAGAAAGAGCTGTGTGTGCACAGGGAAAGGGAAAAGGAAGTGGAACTTCATTGCTCTTTTCTCAATGACAAATAACTT
The DNA here is from genome assembly GCF_011077185.1 of Oxyura jamaicensis. Classification (NCBI taxonomy): domain Eukaryota; kingdom Metazoa; phylum Chordata; class Aves; order Anseriformes; family Anatidae; genus Oxyura; species Oxyura jamaicensis. The sequence continues at coordinate 15,016,150 of NC_048903.1, read as the reverse complement.
GGTGAGTATTAAATATATGTATATATATATATATAAAAGTCAGTATATTTACATAGGTACTTGAATTTCATCAGAGCATGGTACAAGAGAATGCACGGGGTATAGCCATCACACCTGACAGAGTTCTTTCTTCCCATCAGTCCAGGCATACTCACTATTCTGGTTACGCTTCCCTCTACTTTCTATCAGTCATGTCAGACTCACCCTCTAGTTACTTGTTTTGATTTCCTCATATGCACAGAAGACCAGCTATCCCAGGTTCTAGGGGACCTTGACAGATAATTAAAAATGCCTCTCTAATTAAGAGAAAAATAGCAACAGACAATAATTTTGCTCCACCAAAAGCAAGCCATTCCACAAAATTATTTTCTTACTGAAATGACATAAAAAAAACTGTCAGCCAATTTTCAAAAGAGAAACAAACAAACAAAAAACAACAAACAATGAAACCACCACCCTACATTCCTCACTTCCCACACAAGCCTGTTCCCCAGACAGATGATTTACGGCATGTATTCAGTCTGCATATTGAGTTTCACAGGTTCAAATCTTTGCCTTCGGTACTCCCTCCTCTACAACACCCACCTGTATATGGTAGAGGAAAGCTCTGGCTATTATGTAGGAATGTCCTAATCTACCTGGAGCTTTTTATTGTTTAGAATTGTGTTTAGATCTTAGGTTTTGACCTCCTCCCATGGAGCGTGAACAATGCATTTTCTACGAGAAGTACCTCAAATCATATGAGAATTCAGGAGGGAGGAAAAGGACAAAGGAAACTTTTCCACTGGATGATGGACAGTACATATTCATTACTACTCTTATTATAAATCACACATAGCATCTTATGGAGAGAATAGGCAAAGCTTCCTCATTAAATTGGGAGATTTAAGTCACCCGCTACTGCCACATTCACCCGGCCACTGACGGCGGCTTCAGGGCTGTTCCAGTATGGTTTCAGCTTCTAGTGATCACCAGGAAGTGTAAAATAGAAAAGAGAAATAAAACAAGTACAAAATGGACTTAAGCCATGCTGCCTCCTCACTTCCTTCTTATCTGCTCTCTTTTAAGAGCAGCCAGTGCACCGTGCAAAATGTGCATGCACATTCTGTGGTGTAATGTAGTGACATTTCCAAGCAAAGCCCAGAGAATGCAGACCTGTAGTTCCTCTTCATTTTCATCCATCAATGCTTCCAGAAATCTGGAAGAGTGCAAGGTAAAGGCTGGGCAAAAACTCTTCAGGAGCACCTTTAAAACTGCAGAGTGGCATTAATAAGCTTTAGTGTAATGGAGGATCAACCCCTATGCTCTGTGCTTCAAGAAGCAGAAAATCTTATACAGGCTGATATTATGTCTTCAAATCTTTTTTTAAAAAAAAAACATTAAAATAAATATAATTTTGGAAATCTCGATGTTTAAAATAGTATATTTTTCCATAATGAGAAAAGTACACCTTAATCTTAGGTGTGATAAAAAATTATGATAATTTTTGTGGATATTTTAAATGTCCCAAGTAACAGTTCATAGACTTTTAACTGCAGTCACCTGAGCATGCACTGCACGCTTAGGGAAGAGCATACAACAGAGTAAGATCTGAGGTACGATGCATTTTCAGCAATGCAGTGTCTTGGGCAAATAACCAGTTTCCCCCTATGCTATAGTAGATACCCAAAAAAATGCAACAGCTACAAATATATTTACAGTGCTTAAAATGTGAAACTCCCATCTCCTCTCTGCCTCTTTTTGACAACTGTCTCGGTGCTGGGCCATTTGCAAAAGAGATTTGACACAAATCAGATATTTGTATTCTTTAAACCTCTCACTTCCTACCCTATCCCAACCTTTTAATGCAGCTTTTCCTCCCACTTAGAAGAAATATCTTCACCATTTCCAACAGCCCTGGTGTCTTCTGTCATCCTTCTGGGACAGTGAGCAGCAGTGGGAGGCACTGTTTCACATGGGCATTTAATTCCTTTTGCTGTAGGAAGCCGAGAAATGGATACGCTCACTTCAGGGCATGTGCTTCACAGGTCCCACTGCAGCACAGCAAGGCCTGACTTCTTAGTTTTAACATCACATGGTCTCCCAAAGAGCAAGGCCTACCCAGGTTGTTCTTCTTCTCCCCACAAAGTCACACTTTTCAAGAATTCATTTGTAAAAGTCTGAATCTCTCTGGCTAATACTGGAGCAAATCCTGACAGTTCAGTCTGAACATAATTAGAACCTCTCTCTCTATGCAGTACTTTAAAAAGGGAAAAAAAAATGTAAGCAAAGCAAATTGAAAGCCTTTAGTTTCTATTTTGTATCAACATAGACATGTTTTCATCATCCTGCTCTTACAGGTTGTGAATCTTAATTGGCCGATGTCAGTAAAGTGCTCTGAAATCCTGATATGGTATTGAAGTTACCATAGAAATATGTAACACTTGTCATTGATTCACTAAATACAGTTCATAGAGAAACAGAAATAAAAGACAGAGCATGGATTCTGCAATAAAAATATATACAGCATTTCCAACAAGCTTCAGGAAATGAAAGAACAAAAAAGGCTCTCTTAAGCAGTATCTGTAAGACGCAAATTTCACTGTAACTTCCATCACCTGAGAGGTGCTTTTCCTTTTCCATGGCTTATACTACCTTTGGCTAGCAGGGACAATGGCTGTAGGAGTACAGAAGAGGTGGCACCTCTGCCTGGGAAGGGAGCATGGTGGCTGCCCCCTGCAGCACAGTGGGCACTTGCGCACAAAGCAGGCCTCACATTACATGTCCCCATCCCAAGTAACAGCTTTATGTTCACTTCCATCCACCAGAGATGTCAGCAAAGCAAACAAAGTTATGTGGCAACTGCTACCATATTTTACTTATCTATAAAAATGCATTTAAAGGTGTGGGGTATAAGGTTAGCGGAATGACCTTGAGGTATGGACTTCGGGCTAGTAATTCTCACATAACTGCATCTCAAATGCTGCAAATCAGAGGAAAACCAGTGGGTGACACCGATACACCAACTGTGAACATCCACGTGGAAGAATTAAACCTGCTCTGTGCTTTAACACAGCCCCCGTCTGTGAACTGGGAATGCTTTTGTGCTTAGTGTGCTGCCTCATAGAGCAGACAAGCTTCTTAATAACTGGATGGTAGGAGAATTACAGTAAAACTTTTATCTTTACTGTTAAATCTCTCTTTTCACTCCCTAATCTCCCCATGAAACAATTTAACAATGCTCCTATTAGGTAAGCAAGGGACGGAGTGGAGGCAAATCCCCAGTGAATCACCGCGCCTGCTCCTGCGTCAGCACTGGGGCTCCCAGCCTGGACCTCACCGGTCTGCACGTCCGCTCATCCCTGCTCCCAGCCACACGGGAATCAGCCTCTGCACATTAGCACCATAAAACAGGGTGGGTTTCAGAGTTTAATTAACTTTACTTGAGGTTTTTCAATAACCTCTGTAGTATTTAAACAAATCACATTAAAATCGGGGCTATATAAAGTATATAGTTAGTTAATAACATCAGATAGTAAGAAGATGTGCACACCTATGCATGGCTCTTTGCTGGTTTGGATTATCAGAATTAGGGTATGAACGTGGGATCTCCCAGTGAACAGATGCTAATATGCTGGTAAAAGGTCATCAAAGCAGTCTGACTTCGAACACCCTGTAAAGATACTGAAGTCTCCCATTCCTTCGCTATCTTTTGTCCCTATCAGGTTTACCTAATAGATGATCCTACCAATTCACATTGGCAGTCCTCTGTAGTGTAATGAACACTATGTGGTCTGATGAATGCAACCACTGCACAGAAAACGTCAGTTCTTTCATTAAGAAAACCTTCCCAAGTTCATTGTATTGAACCGGCGCTCCAGCTATTAGGCTGATACATGACACAGTCAATTCCAGTTACACTTTAAGTGACTATTCATGTTCAGTGAATTCAATTTTTAAACCTAATTTATACATGTTTAGATATTTACATGAATGCACATTTCTTCCAGCTTCCTCCTATGCCCTTTTTACTGAATTTTCTCTTACCGAGGGTTGGGAAGGGCACAGGGGGAGGAAAGGGACTGTATTTCCCAACAGATCCTGGAAATGCATGGCTGATGGAAAAGATGGAAAATCATAGCAGCAGCTTCCTCAGAATATACTTGCACTGAACACTGAATTACTTATAGGTAAAATAAGTAACAGGGTTTGCATTTTCTCTTTTAAATAAAATGTCTCCATGGATTTCTTTCAACAATGATTTTTTTTCACATTTATTTCTGAGACCTCATTTTCTGATATTAGCCAATATCAGAAATATATATATATTAATATATTAATATTAGCTTCCTAGTACTCCCAATTAGTGGCATGTAAACTTTTAAAGCAGGTAATTTAAAAGTTAAGCTATTGCTGGTACTGAACAGAAAGCATCAGTTCTTTCATTAAGAAAACCTTCCCAAGTTCATTGTATTGAACCAGGACTCCAGCTATTAAGCTGTGAGATGACACAGTCAATGCCAGCTCTGGTATCAGTTCAGTTTAAGCATCTTTTTACTATTGCTATCCATTTTGTATTTTCTTTAACTGTCTTTGTTTATTGATAATTTTTAGAGGACCACTCTAAGAGATAGAGAGTACCAAGAGATAGGTAGGTATCGTCTCGTTATGCGTATCCTCTACAGCCCACAGTAATAATGTTATTTCTGTACAGATCATGCTAAAATCTTTGAGGCATTTACAGTATGCACAGATCCTTGTGCACAGATACAGCTCCTTAGAAATAAAACAATAGATAAAGTCTCTTCTTGAATCATTTGGATGTCTAACTAAAGAAATGAATCTTTCTGTATTCAAAAAGAATAGTGTCCTTATTTTGAAATATATTGCAAAAATGTTTCCATTAGCATGGATTTATTTTAAATTAAACTATCAAGTCTACATTTCTACAATGGGAAAAACAAATAAAGTTATATCCTGACTTCACCAGGTTTAACATGTTTGTGGACTAAGCCTCTACTGATTGAAAAGTAAAAATACCTTTCTTAATACTGCATTTCGTAAGAGAAATTACAGTTATGGGATGCACGGAGTTTGTGGCTCGATATACTTTGCAAGCAGAGAAAGGGATGCCCTTCAAAGTTAGAGGGTAATCATTATTGACCTTGTGCATTCAAGACAGCATAGCAGGTTTCTATATAAAGAAACTTACAGAGAGGTCATTGAACACTAGTGAAGAGACATAAAAAAGGAGATGGGACAGAATACAGCATCGGTTAAGCAAGTTAAAAAATTAATTATAAACAGATTCAGTAAGTAAAGACAAAAACACTAGAACATTTTCTTTGTGTCATGCAAATTTATGGTTCTGCATTAAATGTTCATTATCAGTTAAGTAGCCTTAACAATGTAATTATTAACTTTTATAGTTTCTGCAAAGTTTTTTTTTTTGTTTGTTTTTTTTTTCTCTCTTTTCCAACACACAGCGTGAGCACTCTGTGGTTTTTGAACAAAGGGACATGTGCTTAATGCAGGCACTGTGCAGGCAGGATTTTGCATGCTTGTCTTCATTTCTTTACTCATTCAGAGGGTGTCTGTTAATCCTTCTTTGTTTTAATTTACCTGTCTGCAAAACAGGTACCATAAAACCACCAGGCATCTCCCTAGGGTTATATGACACTTAGCTCGGCACTTCAAAAGTACGCTTAGTAGAGCATTTTGAAATCATTGAAAGAAAAGCACTACGTAAAGAAAAATAAATTACTTTAGTATGATGAGGTTGTTTGGAAAACGTTCAGTTAAAATGCTCTGGTTAGGAATATTAAAGCACCTGGGATACACAATGGACACTTTTAATATGCCTTTTTCCTTCAAACAAAATTTTAAAGTAAGCTGTAACACAGAGATGGTCTTATTTACATGTACTTTCTGCTCCCATTTAATTAAATCACAGTCAGTGTTATACAGAATTCACATTTCTTCTGTTTTCTACGATAGTTAAAAAATAAAGAAACAGAAAGAGAAATAATGAGATTTTACTTTTTTACATTTATAAAGAGAGAAGACGCAAAGCCTTTTTCTTTTCTGCCACCTGTGCTAATTCTTTCCAACCTACAGCCTCACGGTGGCTGTGTAAGCTTGGCCTGGTTAGGCAAACCTCTCTCTATTGTTGGGTGTTTCAGCTCAGAACACCAGCCTACTGTGCAGGTAGGAAAATGCAGTCTTAATACACTGAAAATCTCCACCAGAAGAGTCAATCATTCTTATTAATAGATGTCCACAGCGTCCCAGAAACAATTCACTAGCATGACTGTCCTGCCCCTTAAACTTCCCCTCACCTGTCAGCTGATAGCATACTGTTTCCCAAAATATGTTTCATTTTCAAGAGAGAGATTTATTACAGCCCCGTTATCACATTCATACCCTTCCTGAAAAGATAAAAATAAGAAAGACCTTACAAGAAGATGTTGTAGCAAAAGCTAAATCATAAATGTTTGATAAGGAATGGCTAAATCCAGACAAATAACTGTTCAATCCCACTTTGTATTAGGCAGATAAAGTCATACAGGAAATCAATGTGATCTATTGAAATGAAAAAATGTCCAGCTTAGGGACTATGCAGCGTTATAGAATATGTGACATTATAAATGGGCTGCTTCCATAAGTATTATATAACGAGAAGTTGCATAGTTTTTATTTATTTTGTGTTTATGAGTGTAAAAGCAGGATGTGAAAGTCACTATTTGTCAACAGGGCAAATGTGGGCAGCAGTGAAGTAGGTGAGTATTTATAACCTTTTTACTTTCCCACTCTTGAAGGGAATACATAATCCTCTCTAGGGATAAAAGGAACTTCAGTCACCCACTAGCCCTGGGCTCCTTTTTAGCACAGGCTGACAGATGTGCTAAAATTATAAGTGAAGTGTTGTGATGTTGACTCCTAAAGCAGCAATCATTAAGGTTGAAATTAGTATCCCCTCCCAGCCATTCAAATGTTAAAAAGTTCTGACACCAGGCGTAATTGGACAACTTTACCTAGTGGGGATAGCGCTGCATTTTATCCTACTGACTTCTTTCTGCCTTTTTCATCCCTGCTCCAATTTAAATGAAGCAAAA